>NC_026002.2:82913575-83055777 GCF_000442705.2 Elaeis guineensis
CACCCCTGGAAGGATTCGGAGTTCCTCATCAACAAAAGCAGAGGAAGGGGGAGTCCATTCGAGCCTACATCAACCGCTTCAATGTTGCCATGCTGGAGGTCCAAAACTTGGACCAATCGGTAGCGATGACCGCCCTGAAAGGTGGCCTTCAGAAGAATTTTCCTTTCTGGAACGAACTTGTAACGACAGGGGATGACCCCTTCGGACAACAAAAACAAACCCTAACATGGGCAAAGTCGAAGGTCCGGTTACCCTTAGACCGGATGGGGGAGAGGCCAAACAGCACCCATATGCGCCCCCACAGCCATGTTAGGGATAGGAGGAGAACCTCGCCCTGACATGAGCAAAGTCGAAGGCCCAGTTACCCTTAGACTGGATGGGGGGAGAGGCCAAACAACGCCCGTATGCACCCCCACAGCCATGTTAGGGACAGGAGGAGAACCTCGCCCTAACATGAGCAAAGACGAAGGCCCGGTTCTCCTTAAACCAGATGGGGGGAGAGGCCCTGCAATGCCCACATGTGCCCCCACAGCGATGTTAGGAACAGGAGGAGAACCTCGCCCTAACATGAGCAAAGTCGAAGGCCCGGTTACCCTTAGACCAGATGGGGGGAGAGGCCAAACAGTGCCCATATGCGCCCCCACAGCCATATTAGGGACAGGAGGAGAACCTCGCCCTAACATGAGCAAAGTCGAAGGCTCGGTTACACTCAGACTGGGTGGGGGGAGAGGCCCCGCAGCGCCCATATGCGCCCCTATAGCCCTGTTAGCGACAAGGGGAGGACCTCGTCCTAACCTGAGCTAAAATCGATTATGTCAGAAATAGGGGAGGAACCCCGTCCTGACGCCAGTCAAGATTTGATCATTTAAGACCAGATAGGAAGAAGGAAACCTTCCCAACGACCCCCTCGCGCTCCCGCGACCCCACCAAGAGCAGAGGGAAAACCCTCACTCAGAAAAAGAAAAAGAAAAAGGTGAGGGGAGTTAAAAAGAAAAGCGATGGACTGCATCAGCGACGAATGAAAAATAAATTGCATCAAAGATGCAAGGAACGTCATCTTAGCAAGGATTGAGGTTCTTATCAAAATTTTCGACCTTCAAGAAAGCTCTCAACATGAGCCAAAGATAAGGCGGCTTCCTTAGGGCGACGATAAGCCCGGACCTCCCAGCTTGAACTCTAAAAGGAGGTGTCAAACCCGAGTGGTCCCGAACAAATCAGCGGCCATAAACAAACGGACGGGTCAATGCGACGACGATCGGGTACTTCCGAACGGCATCGATATCGGACAATGCAAAAGTCGAAGGAAGCTCGGCAAACGACAATTCGACACATGAGTAAAAGAGGTAATAAAAACCTTTTCATTTCATTGGCAAAATGTGCATTACAGAGCCCTTGAGGCTGAAGAACAAAGATGACAAGAAAAGCAAGCCAATGCGGTGACGCCTAAGAACCTCCAGATGACATCGGCATCAAAAAAAAAAGAAAAGCAACAACGCCAACAAACAAACAAGCGGCAAAAGAAGATGCATAGGAGGATGAAAGACAAAAAGAGCCCTAAGAGGGCCTGGCTTCTCCCGACCTCGGACTTTCAACTTCGACCCTCATCAGGGAGTGCCTTAAGCTTTCGACTTCTCCTTCCAATTCCTTCTCTTATATTCGTCCACCTGCTTGCGCCAGCCGGCCCGGTATGCGTCATAGCTCACCTCGGCATCTTGGAGCTGTTGCTGAAGGTCGAAGACCTTCTTCGACCATTCCCGGTTACTGTCGACCCGAGTCAAAAGCCGAGATGAGCTTCCTTCCAACTGGCTAATCTTCTCCTGCACAGCCGACAGCTCCACCCTGAGAGAACTGATCTTGGCAGCTTGAGCCCAAGATCGATCGCTGGCGCGCTTCTTGTGTTCCTCGAGCTCCTTCTCGAAGTTCGTCTTCCTCCGACTGTACTCCATGATCCCCTTCACGTGGAGGTTCTGGATGCGGGTGGCCTCCGCGGTGGCTTCAGAGTGGCTCTCCCTCAACCTGCGAAGCTCGCCATCCATCTTCTTCGACCTTTTTGTTAAATGAAGAACTTTCTTCTTCAGATGCTGGATCATGGACTTCAGCAGAATCCTCTGTGGCAGGAGAAGCGCTTCGGCAGGACACTGCCATTGGGAGACAAAAGTGTCAAGGCGCATCCCATTACAGAAAGAAAAATAAAAAAGGAGGAGGAAGGAAGAGTGGAGAAGCCCTCCATAAGGAAAAATTCAACTTCATTGATTGAATGTTTCTTAAAGACAAAAAGGAAAAGAAAAATTACAGTAAGAGAAAAATACAAGGTCAGAGGTCTCAGACCTCTGAAATAGGAGTTGGGGAGCTCGATATCCCTGGAAGGGGAGCTGCGGTGGCAGTAGCAGTGGGAGAAGGACCAGCTTTGTCTTCAGATGCCTTGCCCAAGAAGCTGAGATCGAGCTCGAGAAATTTTCTGACCACCTTCTCCTGGCAGAGCTCGAATCCTTTGATGAATGCTTCTTGGCCGAACTTGACATTCAGATCCATCATCTCCACAGAGGCCTTGAACTCCTCCACCGCAAGAACCCTGGCCTCCGAGACCAGGACCAGAATTTGCTCTGCCAAATTTGCGACCTCGGCCTCCGCCTTCCTCAACGTCTCCTCCGAGGTTTGCTTTTCTTTCTCCAGGGCCTGCTTTTCTCTCTCCAGAGCCTCTTGGAGGGTGACTACCTCGGCAGCCTTCTCTTTGAGGCGAGCGACTTCGGTCCGGCCACTCTCTTCCGCCTGGATGGCGTCCCTCCTCGCCCGGTTCGTCGCCTCGATATTGGCAAGAAGCTGGTGCCCGATCTGCAAGGGCGGTTAGGAGGTCAGAACAGAGGTCGAAAAGCTAATTAAATGAAGATCTGTTTACCTCAAAAAAGGACCCTAGGGAGTCTCAAACCCGCTGTTCGGGATCGGTGCGATCAATCCTCTTGACGACCTCGGGCAGGATGCAGCTGTCAATCAACCACTTTATCAAGTCCCTGTCATTGAAGGGATTCTCCCCCAGCTCTTCTTCAGAACCGTGGGATTCTTCAATGGCGGTCCAACGGCTACTCACCCTGTGGGCTACCGACTTCCTTCTCCTCCCCCTCTCGACCCCAGGCACCATCTTGATGCGGTCCCCTGAGGCGGGAACCTCAGCGGGAGAGCTCCTTGAAGAGGTCTGGGGAGTCGGGGGCTCGGTGTCTGAAGGAACGTCGACCGTGGGGGCCGTCTGGGCAGGCGTGGTCGAGCTCGTCTCCTCCGTTCTGGCCTTCTTTGCTGATCCGGAGGCCACAGTGCCTTTTTTTTTGTGGGCTTTGAGGCCCTTGGCGAGCATCCGTGCTGCTTCGGCGGCCATTCTTAAAAAAAAAAAAAAAAGAGAGAGAAAAAGAAGATCAGTGATGGGGTGAAAAAGGAAGAAGTGACATGCAAAAAAAAAAAAAAAAAAAAAGAGAAGAAGAAAGAAAAAAAAAAGAGAGAAGAAGAAGAAGAGCTGGAGAAAAGAAGAGGAAAGGAAAGGTGGGATACTCGCAGGATCCTGGGGACTCAAGCCGATGTTGAACAAAAACTGCTCCTTCAGAAGGTTGGGAAGGGAAGGAGCCGAATAACCAAGAAGCTTCTGGGTGGCCTGAAGGTCATCCTCCCCCAGGCTAGGAGCCCGACGAACAGAGTCCCTCAGGGAGCCCCAGGGGGGCAGTCCCAGCCTCAAGGTCGGACAGTGGACGAAGAGGTACTTCCCTTTCCAATTATGGATTGAAGAGGGAGCACCTTTCAACAACCCCTTCTTGCCAAACTGGGGGGAGAAATACCACCAGTCCTTCATCGAGGGGTGACGCTTGAAGATGTAGAAATGTCTAAACAAAGAAAGAGACGACTGAACTTCGACTACGTGGCAAAGGGAGAGGAACCCTATCAAAAACCTAAAGAAATTCGGTGCAACTGAAGCTAAAGAAATATCAAAGAAATGAAAAAGGACGACGATGAAGGGCAGAAGCGGAAGCCGGAGTCCGGCACGGAAGGCCTCCTGATACAGGCAGAAACGATCGGGTGGGGGGGTGCTAGCCCGATCGGCGGGATCGGAGAGCTCCAGATCGTACTCTGGAGGAACTCCATACTGAACCCTTATCAGTAGGAGTTCATCCGGAGTCAGAGAATAGGGAATGGCACCCGGTGCAAAAATCGAGCGAGGCCCAGCCTCAGATGTGGGTTCGTCTACTGTGTGGGGGTCCTGGGGGGCTGAGGCGGACGAACTCTTGGAACCACTAGAGGTGGAGGTGCCGGAAGATATTTCAAATAAGGATCCTAAAAATCCTGAAGAAATCAGGTGGAACAAGAGGTGAAAGGTTTGCGGGGAACCAAACCAAAGGAATGCGACAGAAGAAAAATGGAGGAAAAGGGACACCCAAATGGCAAGAAAGGGAACGAAAGTTTCGGGACTAACCTAAGTCGCTCCAAAGGATGCAGAAGGTGTGAAGATAGGGATGACTCGAAGGACGCTTAGGGCCAAGGTAGACGCCAAGGAGGGTCAGAGCTCTCGAAGAAAAGACAGACACCGACAGAACTTTCAGGCGGAATGGGGCTTCTAAAGGCGGAAAGGCGGGTTTAAATAGACCTTGGGATCCGGCGTTATAATGATCGCGGATTTCTCCAGGCCGACCCATGCTCGCCACATGTCCCACTCACCACGGCAGGCAGCTAAAAGTGGTTGACAGCTGACAGAGCTATTAGTACGTCGTACCTGGGCCAGCGCTCCAGTGGAAATTTCGAAAGGTCCCTTTGGATCGTCCCGATTTGAAAAGACTCCAGCACGCGCGCATTAAATGCCAGAATATCTGAGGATGATCGTGCACGGGATTCAAGGGGACAACTTCGACTGTAGAAATTTTTCTGTACTTTCTTCATTCGAAACTCAAACTTGAAAGTAGGGGGACTAGTGTTGGGTATAAAATCCTCCCAGTCGAAGTTCGTGATACGAGCGACCCTCCAGGGATTATACTGGCATCTGACCTCCGACGACATCTCATCGAACCTCTCTGGCGGCCGGGCCTCCGTAACATTTCCAAGTTCTGCCGATGGATAAACCCCCACCAATGTCGACCGGATCCTTCGCGACGGACGGACTCCACCCTAGTTTCCACAGTGATCGACCACCTTCAAGACTTCGTCCGGACTCCTACGGGAGCCGGACTTCACCCCCGACTTCAACCGCAAGAAGACTTCGTCTGGACTCCTACGGGAGCCAGACTTTCCCCCTGACTCTAATCGCAGGTAGACTCCATCTGGACTCCTACGGGAGCCGAACTTCACCCCTGACTTCAACCGCACGAAGACTTCGTCCAGACTCCTACGGGAGCCGGACTTCGCCCCCGACTCTGATCGCAGGTAGACTCCGCCCGGACTCCTACGGGAGCCGGACTTCATCCCCGACTTCAACTGCAAGAAGACTTCATCTAGACTCCTGCGGGAGCCGGACTTCGCCCCTGACTTTGATTGTAGGTAGACTCCGTTCGGACTCCTACGGGAGCCAGACTTTGCCTCCGACTTTGATTGCAGGTAGGCTTCGTCCGGACTCCTATAGGAGCCAGACTTTGCCCCCGACTCTGATTGCAGGTAGACTCCGTCCGGACTCCTACGGGAGCCAGACTTCACCCCTGACTTTGATTGCAGGTAGGCTTCGTCCGGGCTCCTATGGGAGCCGGACTTCATCCCCAACTTTGACCGCAGAAGACTTCGTCCGAACTCCTACGGGAGCCGGACTTCGCCTCTGACTTTGATTGCAGGTAGACTTCGTCCGGACTCCTACGGGAGCCAGACTTCACCCCCGACTTCAACCACAAGAAGACTTCATCCGGACTCTTACGGGAGCTAGACTTCACCCCCGACTTCAACTGCAAGAAGACTTCGTCCGGACTCCTATGGGAGCCGGACTTCGCCCCCGACTCTGATTGCAGGTAGACTCCGTCCGGACTCCTACGGGAGCCGGACTTCGCCCCCGACTTTGATTGCAGGTAGACTTCGTCCGGACTCCTACGGGAGCCAGACTTCGCCTCCGACTTTGACCGCAAAAAACTTCATCCGGACTCCTACGGGAGCCGAACTTCGCCCCCGACTTTGATTGCAGGTAGACTTCATCCGGACTCCTACGGGAGCCGGACTTCGCCTCCGACTCTGATTGCAGGTAGACTCTATCCGGACTCCTATGGGAGTCGAACTTCTCCCCCCAACTTTGATTGCAGGTAGACTTCGTCCAGACTCCTACGGGAGCTGGACTTCGCCCCCGACTCTGATCGCAGGTAGACTCCGTCCGGACTCCTACGGGAGCCAGACTTCATCCCCGACTTCAACCGCAAGAGGACTTCGCCCGGACTCCTACGAAAGTTGGACTTCATCCCCGACTTCGGCTGCAGGAAGACTTCGTCCAGACTCCTACGGGAGTCGGACTCCAAGCCCTTATTGCAAGCGACCCACTCCGAGTTTTTGCTGCAAATGATCTACTTCAAATTTCTATCACGAGCGGTCTTGGCCAAGACTCCTCGACAAATGATCCCCGTCCGTGCTTCTACGGAGACCTGGATCCCCTAGCAGGCCGCAGTAACAGCCACGACTCTGCTCCACTTCCTGCAACAGATTCCGCATGGCTCCATCACTCTCTGGCAGGCCGCAGTAACAGCCACGACTCTGCTCCACTTCCTGTGATGGATTCTGCGTGGCTCCATCATTCTCTGGCAGGCCACAATAGTGGCCATGATTCTGCTCCACTTCCTACGATGGATACCATGCGGTTCCTCCACCCTCTGACGAGCCGCGACAACGGATGCCGCTCCACTCCCTGCAACAGACTCCACATGGCATGTCTCAGTGATGGCCACGATCCCACTCCACTACTCTTCGCAACAAACTCCTCCTGACCCTGGACAGCCCACTGCCAGATGGTTATAGACATTACTATCAGTCTGTTGCCCCCTCCGCTTATAAAAGGGGGACCCCAGATATGTTATTCTCTAAGCCCTAATTTCTATCCCAAAACTCTGCTAAAATTTTTGTTCGAGCACTCCATTCTTATTGAGGCAAAGAACTGACTTGAGCGTCGGAGGGTCTTGCCGGAGCAACCCCACCTCCGGTTTAGACTTCTTTTGCAGGTCCCGACGGCGATCGCGACTCCTCCGACTCCAGCTTCTCCGGTGCAGACGGATTTTTGCACCAACAGGATTGGCGCTAGAGGAAGGGTTATGTCTTCGCAGCACCCTTGTTCTTAAAGGAGCACTCAATGGGACCACCTCCGGTCATCTTTTTCGACATCCACTCCTCCTTCCCCCACTAGGTCTTTGACCGATGCCTCCCCGCAAAGCATCCACGCGGCAATCCACGGCCTCTGTGGCCAGATCTCAGGCTCCGGCCTCACCTCCAATTTCTCAGCCTCCTCCTCCTCCTCCGGCGATGGCGGTTGGTGCGGAGCAATTTGACCTACTGGTGCAGCAGGTCAGAGGCCTCACTGAAGTTGTGCAGGCCATACAACAGCAGCAGCAGCCGCAGGCATCAGTGCGACTGGAAAGAGCATCATCGGAACCCCAAAATTCGGTGGTGGGATGGGCCACTTGGGCCAGCCGCCCCATCTTTCCCAGAAAGATGAATCCAAGGGTGGAGATCCCTCAATCAGACCATGATTCCACCCCTGAAAGATCTCTACCTCCATTCTGCCAGAAGACCCTCGAGACCCGTAGTCGAGAGGATTTCCTGGATCGGAGGCTCCAGGAGATGAACAGACGGATCGAAGAGCTCCGCCATGCTCCCCCCGCTTATGGTGAGGACATTTGTACTGATCCTCTCTTTTCTCAAATGATCATGTAGGAACCGATCCCGCCGAACTTCAAACTCCCTCAATTTGAAAGCTACGACGGGACTTCAGACCCAGTTGACCACTTGGAGGCCTTCCGGACAATGATGCTGCTTCATGGCGAGCCCAACGCCATTCTATGCCGAGCCTTCCCATCCACCTTGAAGGGAGCAGCGAGAAACTGGTACTCGGCGCTGAAGTCGGGTACCATCTTTTCCTTTGATCAGATGAGCCACCAATTTATGGCTCATTTTGTCAGCAGCCGGCACCCCCGAAAGGGTTCGGAGTCCCTCATCAACATCAAGCAGAGGGAGGGGGAGTCCATTCGAGCCTACATCAACCGCTTCAATGTCGCCATGCTGGAGGTCCGAAACTTGGACCAATCGATAGCGATGGCCGCCCTGAAAGGCGGCCTTCAGAAGAACGACCTTTTATTCTCCCTAGAAAAGAAGTAACCCAGGGATTTTGCTGACCTGTTGGCTCAGGCCGAAGGGTACGCCCGAGCGAAAGAAGCCTTCAAAATGAAGGACGAGGAGACCGTGAGAGAGCGACAGGCAGGAGACTCGAGTAAGCCCACAGTCGAAAAAGGGCCGAGAGAAGCTCGGCCACGTTCTCGAACTCCTTCCGGGCACAAGCGCGTCCAGACTCCTCCTCGAGCACGCAGACAGGGAAGCCCAGACCGTCGGACTCGACGGGGCTCTCCCTCAAGAAGATTCTGCAACTATGCCCCCCTCAACGCATCGAAAACCCAGGTACTGATGGAGGTCAGAGAGTAGCTCCCTAGGCTAGAGAGGATGCGCACGCACCTCAAAAAGTATAATCCTAACAAGTTCTGTCTCAACCATCGCGACCACAGCCACGACACGGAGGAATGCATCCAGCTCCGAGATGAGATTGAGGAGCTCATCCGATGAGGTCGACTTGATAGGTTCATTCGACGCCAGCCTGAGGGTAGAGAAGATCGGCCAAGGGTCCTGCCGCAGCCTGAGCCGCCAAGGAGGGAAGAGCAGCCCGGAGATCGGCCTCCAATCGGGATCATCAACTCCATCTCTGGAGGACCTCGACAGGAAGCAGACCTTCCACGGCACTAGGGTTTGAAAACTTGTAAATGTATAACGAACGACTCTACTTTAAATCAAGATTCCTTTCAAATCTGTATATCTTTTTCTTTCTGGCATGGACTTGTAACGACAGGGGATGACCCCTTCGGACAACAAAAACAAACCCTAACATGGGCAAAGTCAAAGGTCCGATTATCCTTAGATCGGATAGGGGGAGAGGCCAAACAGCGCCCATATGCGCCCCCACAGCCATGTTAGGGATAGGAGGAGAACCTTGCCCTGACATGAGCAAAGTCGAAGGCCCGGTTATCCTTAGATCGGATGGAGGGAGAGGCCAAACAATGCCCGTATGCGCCCCCACAGCCATATTAAGGACAGAAGGAGAATCTCGCCCTAACATGAGCAAAGTCAAAGGCCCGATTCTTTTTAGATCGGATGGAGGGAGAGGCCCTGCAACGCCCACATGTGCCCCCACAGCCATGTTAGGGACAGGAGGAGAACCTCGCCCTAACATGAGCAAAGTCGAAGGCCCGGTTACCCTTAGATTGGATGGGGGAGAGGCCAAACAGCGCCCATATGCGACCCCACAGTCATGTTAGGGATAGGAGGAGAACCTTGCCCTAACATGAGCAAAGTCGAAGGCTCGATTACACTCAGATCGGGTGGGGAGAGAGGCCCTGCAGTGCCCATATGCGCCCCCATAGCCCTGTTAGCGACAAGGGGAGGACCTCATCCTAACCTGAGCTAAAATCAATTATGTCAGAAATAGGAGAGGAACCCCGTCCTGACGCCAGTCAAGATCTGGTCATTTAAGACCAGATAGAAAGAAGGAAACCTTCCCAATGACCCCCTCGCACTCCCGCGACCCCACCAAGAGCAGAGGGAAAACCCTCACTCAGAAAAAGAAAAAGAAAAAGGGGAGGGGAGTTAAAAAAGAAAGCAACGGACTGCATCAATGATGAATAAAAAATAAGTTGCATCAAAGATGCAAGGAACCTCATCTCAGCAAGGATTGTGGTTCTTATCAAAATTCCCGACCTTCAAGAAAGCTCTCAACACGAGCCAGAGATAAGGCGGCTTCCTCAGGGTGACGATAAGCTCGGACCTCCCAGCTTGAACTCTAAAAGGAGGTGTCAAACCTGAGTGGTCCCAGACAAATCAGTGGCCATAAACAGATGGACGAGTCAATGCGACGGCGATCGGGTACTTCCGAACGACATCGATATCGGACAATGCAAAAGCCGAAGGAAGCTCAGCAAATGACAATTCGACACATAGGTAAAAGAGGTAATAAAAACCTTTTCATTTCATTGGCAAAATGTGCATTACAGAGCCCTTGAGGCTGAAGAAGAAAGATGACAAAAAAAGTAAGCCGATGCGGCGACGCCCAAGAACCTCCAGACAACATCGACATCAAAAAGAAAAAGAAAAGCAACAACGCCAACAAACAAACAAGCGGCAAAAAAAGATGCATAGGAGGATGAAAGACAAAAAGAGCCCTAAGAGGGCCCGACTTCTCTCGACCTCGGACTTTCGGCTTCGACCCTCATCAGGGAGTGCCTTAAGCTTTTAACTTCTCCTTCCAATTCCTTCTCTCTCATTAGCATCTCCATATATCTTCGATGATGTCGCTGGCTTTCGTTCTCTGCCTCTCGACACCTCTTTCTCAGGACCTCGGATTCCACCTCCGCATCCTTGACTGCCTGCTGCTCGTACACCAGCTGGATCTTCAATTGCTGCAGTTCGGCCTTCCCCTCTCCAAGGGCAACGGATAGCTCTTCTACGGTTCTTCTCAGAGATCGGAGTTCGTCGGGACCCTGAACGGGAGCAAACTGAGCCCCTTCAGCTAGCTACCTTTAAAGGCGGGCAACCTCGTCGGTCGCCATCCTGAGCCTCCCCTTGTATTCATCCACCTGCTTGTGCCAGCCGACCCGGTACGCATCATAGCTCGCCTCGACATCCTGAAGCTATTGCTGAAGGTCGGAGACCTTCTTCGACCATTCCCGATCGCTGTCGGCCTGAGTCAAAAGCCGAGATGAGCTTCCTTCCAACTGGCTAATCTTCTCCTGCGCAGCCGATAGCTCCACCCCGAAAGAACTGATCTTGGCAGCTTGAGCCCAAGATCGGTCGCTGGCATGCTTCTTATGTTCCTCGAGCACCTTCTTGAAGTTCATCTTCCTCCAGCTGTACTCCATGATCCCCTTCACGTGGAGGTTCTGGAAGCGGGTGGCCTCCGCAGTGGCTTCAGAGTGGCTCTCCCTCAACCTGCGAAGCTCGCCATCCATCTTCTTCGACCTTTTTGTTAAATGAAGAACTTCCTTCTTCAGACGCTGGATCATGGACTTCAGTGGAATCCCCTCTGGTAGGGGAAGCGCTTCGGCAGGACACTACCATCGGGAGACAAAAGCATCAAGGCACGTCCCATTGCAGAAAGAAAAATAAAAAAGGAGGAGGAAGGAAGAGTGGAGAAGCCCTCCATAAGGAGAAATTCAACTTCATTGATTGAATGTTTCTTAAAGACAAAAAGGAAAAGAAAAATTGCAGTAAGAGAAAAATACAAGGTCAGAGGTCTCAGACCTCTGAAATAGGAGTTGGGGAGCTCGATGTCCCTGGAAGGGGAGCTGCGGTGGCAGTAGCAGTGGGAGAAGGACCGGCTTTGTCTTTAGACGCCTCGCCCAAGAAGCTGAGATCGAGCTTGAAAAATTTTCTGACCACCTTCTCCTGGCAGAGCTCGAATCCTTTGATGAATGCTTCTTGGCCGAACTTGACGTTCAGGTCCCTCATCTCCGCAGAGGCCTTGAACTCCTCCACTGCAAGAATCCTGGCCTCCGAGATCAGGACTGGGATTTGCTCCGCCAAATTTGCGACCTCGGCCTCTGCCTTCCTCACCGTCTCCTCCGAGGTCTGCTTTTCTTTCTCCAGGACCTGCTTTTCTCTCTCCAGGGCCTCTTGGAGGGTGACTACCTCGGCAGCCTTCTCTTTGAGGTGAGCGACTTCGGCCCGGCGACTCTCTTCCACCAGGATGGCGTCCCTCCTCGCCCGATTCGTTACCTCGATATTGGTAAGGAGCTGGTGCCCGATCTGTAAGGGCGGCTAGGAGGTCAGAACGGAGGTCGAAAAGCTAATTAAATGAAGATCTGTTTACCTCAAGAAAGGACCCTAGGGAGTTTCAAATCCGCTGTTCGGGATCGACACGATCAATCCTCTCGACGACCTCGGGCAGGATGCAGCCGTCAATCAACCGCTTTATCAAGTCCCTGTCATTGAAGGGATTCTCCCCTGGCTCTTCTTCGGAACCGTGGGATTCTTCGATGGCGGCCCGGCAGCTACTCACCCTGCGGGCTACCGACTTCCTTCTCCTCCCCCTCTCGACCCCAGGCACCATCTCGATGTGGTCCCCTGAGGTGGGAACCTCAGCGGGAGAGCTCCTTGAAGAGGCCCGGGGAGCCAGGTGTAGGAACCAGATCTAGAGTTTCAGGGTTAGATCTTGAAACTTTTTCAAGATCATACAGCGGAAGACTAAAATAAATCATAATTTATTTTCTAAAACTAGAGAATCCCTAGATCTAAGATCCTATTACATGATTATTACATAGCATTAAATCAGAAATTAAAATATATAAATATGGCATGAACTACATGTTGATCATATCAACATATTTCTATACCACATCTAATGTATGTATTAAACAATAGATCAGATCTATTACCTTGCAAGTTAGATGCTCTAACCTCGCTGATCTGGGCTTAAGGATGATGTTGCAAGCCGCACACACGTCCGACCTCTAGGAGTCATCCACACGAGCCCACGAATCTCGATCAGAAGTCCTGCTTCAGAAAATCAGCACAGTATGCTAGTACTGCGCTGATCCTTCTTTGATGGTTGATCAGGTACCTTCTTATTCTTGATTTGGACTCTTCCAAAGATGGAAAGTAGAAGGAGAAGTTTCAGATCTGAGACACTCTCAGGAAACTCAAGATGGAGGGAGGAAAGATATGAAAACAAAAACCCTAGAAGAAGACCCTCTTCTTCTTCACGTTTTTCTCTCTAGACATCCAAATTTGTGTCTTTTATATCTCCATGACCCAAAGGTATTTCTCTCTAATTTTTGGATGGCACAAAGGACTCTCAATTCTCTGACTCTACCTAAACTTTTATGAAGAAACTCATCTTATATAGAGAGATATGATAGAGTTCTTGTCTAGGTCAAACACCTAGTCAAGGCTTATCCAAACATGGCAAGTTAAGGGACGCCCAACTCTTGAGCACCTCCTTCATATTTTTGTGGATGGATCACCAGAAAAGGGTGCACAATATAAACCATAAAAGCCACAAAAATTTCAAAAAAAATTTGGATAAATTCGATGCAAAATTAAAAGAGTTTTGGATTTCTAAAACTCTATCTCATAGAATTCGAAATCCAAACTAATTCCTTTTAGATTTGATCCAAACCACCTTCCATGTAAGAAAGAAGAGAAGAGACCTTTTGTGAATGTGAGAGAGATCTGGGAGAGGGCTTTTGTTGGAGATTGGCGTTGAATTAAGAAAGAGGGCATGGAGAAGGCTTATATGGTGCAAGGTGGAATCCTAGTCTTACTAGGATTCTGTCTTATGACTTATTTTAATTTGGTTTCCCAAACCAAATCAAATCAAAATTAGATCAACCTAATTAAAATAGGTCTTAACCTAATTAAAAACCTAATTTAATCATATTAAATTATATTTAAATCTTATTTAATTTTTTAATCAAATTAGAAATTAGATTGATCCAAGTCCTAGTTGAACTAGGACTAGTCTTTCCTTGCACTTGGCTTATCCAATAAACCAATTGGACTTGATCCAATCAAGCCCAAACCAAATCTAATTAAATTATATTTAATTAGACTTAATCTCAGCCCATTGGCTTAATCAAATTAAGCCAATTAGTAATCGAATTGCTAATCGATCCTTCTACAACACTTGCACTGGGTTAAATGTCAATCGTATTGATTATTTAACCCTAGAACGATTCTTAATCGTTGATCAACCATCCGATCGGATCATGAACTCTAATGTGTGTGACCTCATAGGTCCGAACCTAAGCTGGTAGCATAGAAATAAATTTCTATACCAATCGAAGTGACCATCTAGCAATGATACCCGACGACCGGATAGGTCGAATGTGTAGAACAACATCCTTAGAATCCATGCGGATATAGTTTTCATATAATTCATCTCTTTGACCAAAATGATCATAGGATACCCCAGAGTTCAACTGTCAACTCTGATCAGGTTGTCCACATTGTATTTCAAAATATCAAATCCATCTGATGGATTACCCTGGCCAAGGTTTTGCTAAATTGAAATACAGCGACTCATTCTTCTCCAACTCTTGGAGTGGTCAATCCCATCTCGATCACACTCTGACTTCGCAAGTATTTGACTGTGCCCAGAAGCCTTCCGTCCCTGAATTAGAAATTTAGTTAGTCCAGTACCAAAGCACAGTGAGTTGCTTGCAAGTCACTGAGGCGATCTCAAGTCTAAGGGACACTTATACCTATATCCCATCAGAGACATTCTCGACAGCAGAATGCTCTGGAGTTGGTCACGTTCAATGATGATGTACCCTTATATCTCATCTGTATGCCATACCAGTGTCTCCGCACTCCTTGGTTAAGAGGACAACCAACCCATATGGCCTACAGCGACCTATGCTCGATAGAAGCTGTCGTCCTTATTAACAGCCTATCATTTGATCGTGAACAGTTTTAAGGACTAATCGATAAATCCTCTCTTTATCGAACTTAAATAGTCCTAAGGACTTCATCATAACAACGGAGTTCATTAGAAGATGAAAGCTTATGATGAAGATGTCAAATATATTTTATTTATTAACAAATCAATTACAATACTTGGTTGCTCAATCGTCAACAGCTTGACGATTGGCTTTTTGGGACACATTTTTCAACAACTCCCACTTGTCCTAAAGCCACTCGGCACAGTATCTAATACCCATCTTTGACTTGTGGTTGTCGAACTCCTTTATTGTCAGGGCTTTAGTGAAGGGGTCAGCCAGGTTCTCTTTTCCGTCGATCTTCTGAAGGTCGACGTCACCTCGATCCACGATCTTTCGGATCAGGTGGAAGCGACGCAAGATGTGCTTCGTCTGCTGATGTGCTTTGGGTTCCTTCACTTGAGCTATGGCACCAGTGCTGTTGCAGTAGAGCAGGACTGGACCATCGAGGGAGGGTGCTACTCCGAGCTCGTTGATGAATTTCCTCAGCCACACAGCTTCCTTCGCGGCATCTGATGCTGCGATGTACTCTGCTTCACAAACAGAGTCTGCCACAGTATGCTGCTTGAAACTCTTCCAGCAGATGTCTCCACCATTCAGAGTAAAGATATAACCCGACACGCTCCTACTGTCATCATGGTCAGATTGGAAGCTAGAGTCTGTGAACCCCATAAGTTTCAGATCTGACTCACCATAAACCAACCATTGGTCCTTAGTATTTCTCAAATACTTAAGGATGGCTTTAACCACTTTCCAGTGATTTTCTCCAGGATCAGATTGGTATCTACTCACTACTCCTAGTGAGTATGCCACATCTGGTCTTGTACATGTCATGGCGTACATGAAGATCCCACGGCTGAAGCATATGGGACTCTACTCATACACTCTCTCTCTTCAGGAGTTGTCGGACAATCTTTTTTAGAGAGAGAAATTCCTTGGCCTATCGGTAGATAGCCCTTCTTGGAATTCTCCATGCTGAACCTCTTCAGCACGGTGTCTATGTACATGGACTGGGATAACCCAAGCATCCTTTTAGATCTATCCCTATAGATCTTCATCCCTAGGATGTAGGATGATTCACCCAAGTCCTTCATGGAGAACTGTGATGACAACCAAACTTTTATTCCCTGTGGTGCGGAGATGTCATTCCCGATTAAGAGAATGTCATCCACGTACAAGACAAGGAATACCATAACTAGACCATTTGCCCATTTATAGATGCAGGGCTCTTCTCCATTCTTAATGAAGCCATACATTTTGATCACCTTATCAAAATGCATGTTCCAACTCCGAGAAGCTTGCTTCAATCCATAAATGGATCTCTGAAGCTTGCACACCTTGGACTCATCTGTGGATGTAAACCCCTCAGGTTGTATCATATACACCTCTTCGGTCAGCTCTCCATTCAGGAAGGCTGTCTTTACATCCATCTGCCAGATCTCATAATCCAGATGGGCAGCTATAGCAAGCATTATCCGAATGGATTTGAGCATTGCCACAGGGGAAAATATCTCGTCATAGTCAATACCATAACGTTGACAATACCCCTTGGCGACCAGACGGGCTTTATAGGTCTCCACCTTTCCGTCTACGCCCCTCTTCCTTTTGAAGACCCATTTACACCCAATGGGTTTAACCCCTTTAGGTGGGTCAACCAATGTCCATACATCGTTGACCTTCATGGACTCCATTTCGGATTTCATGGCTTCAAGCCATTTCTCGAAATCAGATCTCTGCATTGCATCCATATAGGTGATCGGATCCTCATTATTCTCATCAAGTTCGATGGGATCACCGTTTCGGACCAAGAAACCGTAGTATCTGTCTGGTTGATGCGGTACTCTACCGGATCGTCTTAATGGTGCAAGGTACATTGGGCTCCAGATCTGATCTAATCATATCCGACTCAGGTTCAGCTATTGGTGTCGGTCCTTCTACCTGTTGAACTTCATCAAGTTCAATCTTAGAGGCAACGGTTCCTTCACCAAGGAACTCCTTTTCTAAAAAGATTGCCTTAAGGCTGACGAACACCTTTTATTCATCAGCATGGTAGAAAAAATATCCTTTTGTCTCTTTGGGGTACCCTATGAATGAGCATTTGTCAGACCTAGGTCCAAGTTTGTCTGTGACTAATCGTTTGACATAGGCCGGGCACCCCCAGACCTTAAGGTGTGAAAGTGCTGGCTTACGTCCCATCCATATCTCATATGGAGTCTTAATTACAGACATACTTGAAACCTTATTTAACAGATAACAGGTCGATTCGAGTGCATATCCCTAGAAGGATATCGGCAAGCTAGCAAAATCCATCATGGATCGAACCATGTCTAACAGAGTCCGATTCCTCCTTTCAGACACACCATTATGCTGTGGTGTTCCTGGAGGAGTCCATTGAGAGAGAATCCCATTCTCTCCTAGATATGTGAGAAATTCACTAGAAAAGTATTCTTCTCCTCGATCAGATCGAAGAGTTTTAATACTCTTCCCAGTTTATTTTTCTACTTCACTTCGGAATTGTTTAAACATTTCAAATGAATCCGACTTACATTTCATCAGATAGACATATCCATATCGGGATAGGTCATCCGCGAAAGTTATGAAGTAGAAATATCCACCCTAGCACTGGTGCTCATGGGTCCGCATACATCAGTATGTACTAGGCCCAAGAGCTCAGTAGCTCTCTCACCTTTTCCAGTAAAAGGTGACTTGGTCATTTTACCAAGAAGACAGGACTCACAGGTTGGAAGTAATTCACAATCACTAACTTCGAGGATTCCCTCTTGAGTCAACCTATTTATTCTGTTCTTGTTTATATGACCTAGCCTACAGTGCCATAAGTAGATATCTGACACACTATCTAATCTAGGGTGCTTGCCAGTAGAATAGACTCTTATCAGGCTTGATCTTTTTGGTCTGGCTCTGCACTGATGTCCCAGCCTGAACTTGCACCTTCTTCACTTTCTTCTTCTTGTTCTTTTTTCCTTTCTCAAAGGGTCGAGAATCAGAAGACGAACCTCCCACTGAGTTCACCAACTCCTTGAGGAGTTGGTGATCCTTCTCAAAGTTCTGAAGCAACCCCAGTAACCCGTGGTAGTTCTCTTCAGGCTTTGTCATTCTATAATGAGTGAGGAATAGGAGATAAGACTTGGGCAACGAGTTTAGTACTGCATCTTTCCCAAGCTGTTCATGCAAGAAAAAGCCGAGCTTGCTCAATCATTCCATCAGCTCGATCATATACAATACACGATCAGTGATAGAGGCACCATCCCGCATTTTGGCATTGAAGATGGCACAACTAGTCTTGTGCCTCTCCACATAATCAGGTGTGCCAAAGGCATCCTCCAACGCTTGAAGCATGTCCTTTGGCTGAGCCATCTCGAATCTACGACTGAACTCATCGCTCATGGCAGCCTGCATGATACAGTGCATCGTGGTCCGATCACTGAGCCACTTCTGGTAAGTGTCTGATTGTTCCACGTGCATTGACAGCTAGCTCCTCAGGTGCAGGATCCATTATCACATATAAGATTCGTTCATGCTCCAGGACTATCTTCAACTTTCGGTACCAGCTACCGAAGTTGGATCCCACCAACTTATCATTGTCCAACAATGATCGGAGCGATAGGGAAGTGGCCATATTTGTACAAAGAAGAATCATAACCTAATTAGTAATTGATTCATTAAACCTAAAGATTTGGACTTTAATCAAAAGGTTTCTCCCACTATTTTATTTGAATTGGTAGCCTCTACCTTCAATTCAGAGAATTACCCTAATTCCTTAGCGGGTACTAGAATCCACTTAGACTGCACACAAGCCCAACTTTGGTTGGCCAACCCATGTACATCTAAGGGTAGGTTCATAACCAATTGTTTCTCTAAATAATTTCTAGTAATTTTAATTTTGCCCCAGAAACCTAATCAGTAGGCTTTGGCCTCCACTGTAAGGATCCAGTTAGGTCCAACCATTAACATGATCATACTTGGTGTATCTAACCAACGAATGATTAAGCCCAACTTTGGTTGGCTCACCTAACCACCATTAGAGAGATACTTCCAAGTCGTCATATGATGAGTGATAATTTCATTAGTCAACAAGCACCAGGCCTTTGGGTCTGCAATGATTATTGAGTTCATGGACTCATTATCAAACACCTTAATGGGAGGCTATGACTCAGTTATCTCCATAACTTTATCATTTTAAGGACCTAATAATTTTAGAGGATTTAAATAATATAGAGGATGAGGTCAGATATACCAGCTTATCATGATCCTCCCACTGGCTTCACCAAGTCAACTTAAGGGAGACCATTAAAAGGGCTGGTCTAGGAGCACCTAAATCAGTCACACTGATTTACCTAGCTGACATGGGTCAGCTCGAATAGTCAAGTGATCCGATCAAAACATAATTTCACCAAGAGGCCAGGTAAGTTCGATCAGTGGGAGGGTCTGCCAAAGCTTGCCTTAGACACCATCAGAAATGGCCAGGTAAGCGGGCTCCTAATTAAAAACCATCGGTCTGATTTACCTTAGACACCAACTGGTTTAATTAGTTTTGATTAGATCAACCTAACAGTTCGTGCTAGACCGCTTAGCCAAGAATCAAGTCCATTTGGTTCTCGTTAAAGACATGGACTTGACCAACTATAACTATTGTAATTGATCTAGAGAATCCTTGACCTAATCTAAGACAACAATTGATTAGATTTAGTCAATTCTCTAATTAAGTCCATCTTTAATCTAACCAAAGGTCTAACCCAATTAATGGACCTAATTCCCACTAACCCATTAACCCAATGTGTTATGATTTGTGTCTTAGGTTCTTCAATTCACAATCCTAGAACCTAATCAAACAACTTCTTAATTCTTAATTAAGTTTTGGGCTGAGGGTTGGGTTTGGCTTTTCAAAAAATTATTTTCATATTTGTAAAATAATTTTACAATATGATTCTATTAACCATATTGCATGTTTGATTTAGAATCAAGATGCAAGTGAAATAAACATGAAACTACTTTAGATCTAATCTAAACAGGTTCATGTAATTGAAATAATTTTAATTTTAAATAATTTCTTTGCACAAAAATTATTAATAAAGAGATTTTATTTCATATTTAAATATCTTTTAAATCTAATAAATCATAAATTTAATCTAGATCATATCTAACAAATTTATGATTAAAGATAGATCTACACAAACTAGGACAACCTTTGCACTGTAAGGGGTAAACCTTACAGCAGGACAACCTTGCAGTTTGTGATTGATCTAAAATTTTAATTTTAGATTTAATAATCAGATTAAAAATTAGATCTAATCTAAGAAATAATCTAAGCATATATAAATAATCATGTAATAAAGAACCTGGCTCTGATACCAATTGTAGGAACCAGATCTAGGATTTCAGGGTTAGATCTTGAAACTTTTTCAAGATCATACAGCGGAAGACTAAAATAAATCATAATTTATTTTTTGAAACTAGAGAATCCCTAGATCTAAGATCCTATTACATGATTATTACATAGCATTAAATCAGAAATTAAAATATATAAATATGGCATGAACTACATGTTGATCATATCAACATATTTCTATACCACATCTAATGTATGTATTAAACAATAGATCAGATCTATTACCTTGCAAGTTAGATGCTCTAACCTCACTGATCCGGGCTTAAGGATGATGTTGCAAGCCGCACATGCGTCCAGCCTCTAGGAGTCGTCCACACGAGCCCACGAATCTCGATCAGAAGTCCTGCTTCAGGAAATCAGCACAGTATGCTAGTACTGCGCTGATCCTTCTTTGATGGTTGATCAGGTGCCTCCTTCTTCTTAATTTGGACTCTTTCAAAGATGGAAAGTAGAAGGAGGAGTTTCAGATTTGAGACACTCTCAGGAAACTCAAGATGGAGGGAGGAAAGATATGAAAACAAAAACCCTAGAAGAAGACCCTCTTCTTCTTCACGTTTTTCTCTCTAGACACCCAAACTTGCGTCTTTTATATCTCCACGACCCAAAGGTATTTCTCTCTGATTTTTGGATGGCATAAAGGACTCTCAAATATTTGACTCTACCTAAAATTTTACAAAGAAACTCATCTTATATAGAGAGATATGATAGAGTCCTTGTCTAGGTCAAACACCTAGTCAAGGCTTATCCAAACATGGCAAGTTAAGGGACGCCCAACTCTTGAGCACCTCCTTCATATTTTCGTGGATGGATCACTAGAAAAGGGTGAACAATATAAACCCTAAAAGCCATGAAAATTTCAAAAAAAATTTGGATAAATTCGGTGCAAAATTAAAAGAGTTTTGGATTTCTAAAACTCTATCTCATAGAATTCGAAATCCAAACTTATTCCTTTTAGATTTGATCCAAACCACCTTCCATGTAAGAAAGAAGAGAAGAGACCTTTTGTGAACGTGAGAAAGATCTGGGAGAGGGCTTTTATCGCACAAAATAAGTAGAGATTGGCGTTGAATTAAGAAAGAGGGCATGGAGAAGGCTTATATGGTGCAAGGTGGAATCCTAGTCTTACTAGGATTCTGTCTTATGACTTATTTTAATTTGGTTTCCCAAACCAAATCAAATCAAAATTAGATCAACCTAATTAAAATAGGTCTTAACCTAATTAAGAACCTAATTTAATCAGATTAAATTATATTTAAATCTTATTTAATTTTCTAATCAAATTAGAAATTAGATTGACCCAAGTCCTAGTTGAACTAGGACTAGTCTTTCCTTGCACTTGGCTTATCCAATAAACCAATTGGACTTGATCCAATCAAGCCCAAACCAAATCTAATTAAATCATATTTAATTAGACTTAATCTCAGCCCATTGGCTTAATCAAATTAAGCCAATTAGCAATCGAATTGCTAATCGATCCTCCTGCAACACTTGCACTGGGTTAAATATCAATCGTATTGATTATTTAACCCTAGAATGATTCTTAATCGTTGATCAACCATCCGATCGGATCATGAACTCTAATGTGTATGACCTCATAGGTCCGAACCTAAGCCGGTAGCATAGGAATAAATTTTTATACCAATCAAAGTGACCATCTAGCAATGATACCCGACGACCGGATAGGTCGAATGTGTAGAACAACATCCTTAGAATCCATGCAGATATAGTTTTCATATAATTCATCCCCTTGACCAAAATGATCATAGGACACCCCAGAGTTCAACTGTCAACTCTGATCAGGTTGTCCACATTGTATTTCAAAATATCAAATCCATCTGATGGATTACCCTGGCCAAGGTTTTGCTAAATTGAAATACAGTGACTCATTCTTCTCCAACTCTTGGAGTGGTCAATCCCATCTCGATCACACTCTGACTTTGCAAGTACTTGACTGTGCCCAGAAGCCTTCCGTCTCTGAATTAGAAATTCAGTTAGTCCAGTACCAAAGCACAGTGAGTTGCTTGCAAGTCACTGAGGCGATCTCAAGTCTAAGGGACACTTATACCTATATCCCATCAGAGACATTCTCGACAGCAGAATGCTCTGGAGTTAGTCATGTTCAATGATGATGTACCCTTACATCTCACCTGTATGCCATACCAGTGTCTTCACACTCCTTGGTTAAGAGGACAACCAACCCATATGGCCTACAGCGACCTATGCTCGATAGAAGCTGTCGTCCTTATTAACAGCCTATCATTTGGTCGTGAATAGTTTTAAGGACTAATCGATAAATCCTCTCTTTATCAAATTTAAATAGTCCTAAGGACTTCATCATAACAATGGAGTTCATTAGAAGATGAAAGCTTATGATGAAGATGCCAAATATATTTTATTTATTAACAAATCAATTACAATACTTGGTTGCTCAACCGTCAACAGCTTGACGATTGGCTTTTTGGGACACATTTTTCAATACCAGGGGCTCGACGTCTGAAGGAACGTCGACTGCGGAGGCTGCCTGGGCAGGCATGATCGAGCTCGTCTCCTCCGTCCTGGCCTTCTTTGCTGATCCGGAGGCCGCGACGCCTTTTCTTTTATGGGCCTTGAGGCCCCTGGCGAGCATCCGTGCTGCTTCAGCATCCATTCCTCAAAAAAAAAAGAGAGAAAAAGAAGATCAGTGATGGGGTGAAAAAGGAAGAAGCGACACGCAAAAAAAAAAAAAAGGAGAAGAAGAAAGAAAAAAAAAAGAGAGAAGAAGAAGAAGAGCAGGAGAAAAGAAGAGGAAAGGAAAGGTGGGACACTCGCAGGATCCTGGGGACTCAAGCCGATGTTGAACAAAAACTGCTCCTTCAGAAGGTTGGGAAGGGAAGGAGCCGAATAACCAAGAAGCTTTCGGGTGGCCTGAAGGTCATCCTCCCCCAGGCTAGGAGCCCGACGGACAGAGTCCCTTAGGGAGCCCCAGGGGGGCAGTCCCAGCCTCAAGGTCGGACAGTGGACGAAGAGGTACTTCCCCTTCCAATTATGGATTGAAGAGGGAGCACCTTTCAACAACCCCTTCTTGCCAAACTGGAGGGAGAAATACCACCAGTCCTTCATCGAGGGGTGACACTTGAAGGTGTAAAAATGCCTGAACAAAGAAAGGGACGGCTGAACTTCGACTACGTGGCAAAGGGAGAGGAATCCTATCAAAAACCTAAAGAAATTCGGCGCAACTGAAGCTAAAGAAATATCTAAGAAACGAAAAAGGATGATGACGAAGGGCAGAAGCGAAAGCCGGAGTCCGATATGGAAGGCCTCCTGATACAGGCAGAAACGATCAGGTGGGGGGGTGCTAGCCCGATCGGCGGGACCGAAGAGCTCCAGATCGTACTCCGGAGGAACTCCATACTGAGCCCTTATCAGTAGGAGTTCATCCGGAGTCAGAGAATAGGGAATGGCACCCGACGCAAAAATCGGACGAGGCCCAGCCCCAGATGTGGGTTCGTCTATTGTGTGGGGGTCCTGGGGGGCTGAGGCGGACGAACTCTCGGAACCACTAGAGGTGGAGGTGCCGGAAGACATTTCAAATAAGGATCCTAAAAATTTTGGAGAAATCAGGTGGAACAAAAGGCGAAAGATTTGCGGGGAACCAAACCAAAGGAATGCGACAGAAGAAAAATGGAGGAAAAGGGGCACCCAAATGGAAAGAAAGGGAACGAAAGTTCCGGGACTAACCTAAGTCGCTCTGAAGGATGCAGAAGGTGCGAAGACAGGGATGACTCGAAGGATGCTTAGGGCCAAGGTAGACGCCAAGGAGGGTCAGAGCTCTCGAAGGGAAGACAGACACCGATAGAACTTTCAGGCAGAATGGGGCTTCTAAAGGCGGAAAGGCGAGTTTAAATAGACCTTGGGATCTGATGCTATAATGATCGCGGATTTTCCCAGGCCGACCCACGCTCGCCACGTGTCCCACTCGCCACGACAGGTGGCTAAAAGTGGTTGACAGCTAACAGAACCATTACTGCACCGTACCTGGGCCAGCTCTCCAGTGGAAATTTCGAAAGGTCCCTTCGGATCGCCCCGATTTGAAAAGACTCCAAATGCCAAAATATCTGAGGACGATCGTGCATGGGATTCAAGGAGACAACTTTGGCTGTGAAAATTTTTCTGTACTTCCTTCATTCGAAACTCGAACTCGAAAGTAGGGAGACTGGTGTTGGGTATAAAATACCTCCCAGCCGAAGTTCGTGATAGGAGCGACCCTCCAGGGATTATACTGGCGTCTGACCTCCGACGACATCTCGCCGAACCTCTCTGGCGGCCGGGCCTCCGCAACATTCCCAAGTTCTGTTGATGGATAAACCCCCACCAACGTCGATCGAATCCTTCACGACGGACGGACTCCACCCTAGTTTCCATGGTGATCGACCACCTTCAAGACTTCGTCCGGACTCCTACGGGAGCCGAACTTCGCCCCCGACTTCAACCACAAGAAGACTTTGTCTGAACTCCTACGGGAGCTGGACTTCGCCCCCGACTCTGATCGCAGGTAGACTCCGTCTGGACTTCTACGGGAGCCAGACTTCGCCCCCGACTTCAACCACAAGAAGACTTCGTCCGGACTCCTACAGGAGCCGGACTTCGCCCCTGACTCTGATCGCAGGTAGACTCCGCCCGGACTCCTATGGGAGCCAGACTTCGTCCCCGACTTCAACCGCAAGAAGACTTCATCCGGACTCCTGTGGGAGCCGGACTTCGCCCCCGACTCTGATTGCAGGTAGACTCCATCTGGACTCCTACGGGAGCTGGACTTCGCCCCCGACTTTGATTGCAGGTAGGCTTCGTCCGGACTCTTACGGGAGCCATATTTTACCCCCGACTCTGATTGCAGGTAGACTCCGTCCGGACTACTACGGGAGCCAGACTTCACCCCTGACTTTGATTGCAGGTAGGCTTCATCCGGACTCCTACGGGAGCCGGACTTCACCCCCAACTTTGATCGCAGAAGACTTCGTCCGGACTCCTACGGGAGCCGGACTTCACCCCCGACTTTGATTGCAGGTAGACTTCGTCCGGACTCCTACGGGAGCCTGACTTCATCCCCGACTTCAACCGCAAGAAGACTTCATTCGAACTCCTACGGGAGCCGGACTTCACCCCCGACTTCAACCGCAAGAAGACTTCGTCCGGACTCCTACGGGAGCCGGACTTCACCCCCGACTCTGATTGCAGGTAGACTCCGTCCAGACTCCTATGGGAGCCAGACTTCGCCCCCGACTTTGATTGCAGGTAGACTTCGTCTGGACTCCTACGGGAGCCAGACTTCGCCCCCGACTTTGACTGCGGAAGACTTCATCCGGACTCCTACGGGAGCCGGACTTCGCCCCCGACTTTGATTGCAGGTAGACTTCGTCCGGACTCCTACGGGAGCCAGACTTCGCCCCCTTCTCTGATTGTAGGTAGACTCCGTCTAGACTTCTACGGGAGCCGGACTTCACCCCCCGACTTTGATTGCAGGTAGACTTCGTCCGGACTCCTACGGGAGCCAGACTTCGCCCCCGACTCTGATCGCAAGTAGACTCCGTCCGGACTCCTACGAGAGCCGGACTTCATCCCCGACTTCAACTGCAAGAGGACTTCGCCCAGACTCCTACAGAAGCCGGACTTCATCCCCAACTTCGGCTGCAGGAAGACTTCGTCCGGACTCCTACGGGAGTCGGACTCCAAGCCCTTACTGCAAGCGACCCACTCCGAGTTTCCACTGCAAATGATCTACTTCAAATTTCTATCACGAGCGGCCTTGGCCAAGACTCCTCGATAAATGATCCCCGTCCGGGCTTTTACGGAGACCTGGATCCCCTGGCAGGCCGCAGTAACGGCCACAACTCTACTCCATTTTCTACAACAGATTCCGTGCGGCTCCATCACTCCCTAGCAGGCCATAGTAACGGTCACGACTCTGCTCCTCTTCCTGTGATGGATTTTGTGCGGCTCCATCACTCCCTGGCAGGCCATAATAGTGGCCACGATTCTGCTCCACTTCCTACGATGAATACCACGCGGTTCCTCCACCCTCTGGCGAGCCGCGACAACGGACGCCGCTCCACTTCCCACAACAGACTCCACGTGGCATATCTCGGTGATGGCCACGATCCCACCCCACTACTCTTCGCAACAAACTCCTCCTGACCTTGGGCAGCCCACTACCAGACGGTTACAGACATCGCTATCAGTCTGTTGCCCCCTCCATCTATAAAAGGGGGACCCCAGATACGTTATTCTCTAAGCCCTAATTTCTATCCCAAAACTCTGCTAAAATTTCCATTCGAGCACTCCATTCTTGTTGAGGCAGAGAACTGACTTGAGCGTCAGAGGGTCTTGCCGGAGCAACCCCACCTCCAATTTAGACTTCTTTTGCAGGTCCCGATGGCAACCGCGACTCCGACTCCAGCTTCTCCGGTGCAGGCAGATTTTTGCACCAACAAGAATAAATTCAATAATTACATATGCAGCTTTATTAGGAGTATTTTTGTTAAGTATGAACTATCTCCACTAAAAAATTTATCAAATACCAATCTTTCTATGGTATTTATTTTACCTTCTCCCTTAGAAAAATAAGCATGAGATCCATTAACTTTTTTACCATCTCTTCCTTTTCTTTTTCATATCAAATATAATAATCTGACATGGAAAAATATTTTTCATGCCAAATTATCCCAACCAAATACCTTCATATTGCATGCACCAGGTGCAGTTGGACCGCACAAATCCCATGGTGGATAACATGCCACACGACCCCTTGTATTTCACCAATTCCTGATTATGCACTCTCCACTGTGCATATGCTCCAGGATGGCCCTGGTTCACTTGCATCTAGTGCATACAATAATTTTTCCAACCAAACAACTCCCAAGGCATCATCTAAACTTTCCTATTTGCCACTCCAAGCCTCCCACAGTCCCATCCGATTAAGACTCCTCAGAACAGAAAAAACAAGGGAAGAATGAGGGGAAAACATAGGAAATCAAGCAAAAAACATAGGAAATTCAAGTCTCCTATGGTCCCACCCGATTGAGACTCCTCAAAATGAAAAAAAAAAAAGAGAGGAAGCACCAAGGAAAAATGTAGGAAAGATCAACAAAAATGGAAAAAATTAAAAGGTAAGACCTTTTCCCACAGTTTGATCATTTTTTTTTTCGTTTCATTTTCTTTTCACTTTTTTCTCTTTTTTGAAAATTTATGGGAAGGAGAGCACCTGAGGGAGATCGTAGGGTTTCTTAAGATTTGATTGAGGTTTCCTCATATGGGATTTTATGTGAGCTATGGCAGTGTGAGTGTCACACCCTGAATCCAGCATCCAGATCAGGTATATGATGGCCATACACTCTTTAGAACAAGATCCTAAAGAATATGTAAGGCCTACCTTTTTATCAATACATAATCCTATATTCTTTACGAATCATTTTCAAGCCTCATAGAATCTGTTGGGTCTGAAAAAAATAAAAAAGAGAGGGTGAGCTTTACGAGCTCAGTAAGTTATCAAAATGTCTGAGAGATCAAGCATAATTAATTTTTTTTTAAATATATAATAATAGATGCAAAAATCAATGTAATTTGAATTTTTCAAGACATGCCATGTGTAACAATAAGATTTAGAAATCTCTCTTAAACTTTATTGACTACCACCATGATCAGTCCTGTGATGAGGTCCAGAAAAAACTAGCTCTTGAATACAAAACATTCGATCCATCAGTGTGTACCAGTGATTAACCCCACTAATTTGGCCCAGAAAGAAATTAGCTCTAATTCACATGGCCATGATTAGCCCCATGACAAAGTAAAGGGATTAGTCCTGAAAATAAATATGCAAATGCATCAACATGTGCCAGTGATCAGCTCTATCTAGCTAGGCCCAAAAAGACTAACTCTACTAGCGATCAGCTCTAACTGGCTAGGTCCAGAAGAAATATATTTCTGATATGTAACCAATGATCAGTTTTGTTGGCTAAACCTAGATCATAGTCTAACTAGAGAGTTTTTCTCATTATTTCTATAATAATTAGTTTTCATAGCATGATCATACTATTTTTCATAACAATAGTAATTCAAACCTTCACATCTTATTTTCAAAAAAAAAGCAAGAAAATACTTTTTATTCAAAAAGCAATGCAGGGATAAATATGCATAATTTTTATTTCTAAAAATCATGCAAGATTAATTAATTTCCTTTTCAAGTATCATAGAATAAATTTAAAATAGAGAAATTAATTTATTTCAAATAGTAGTTTGCAATAATCATATCAGTCATCTTATGCTTGATCCATAATTTGAACAATTATTTTCATGAGAGCATGCATAACATAAATAATTTCTTAAATTTTTAAATATTTATATATATTATTTTATAAAAGTAATTTGAAATACATGATAAAAATCTTAGAGAATATAAGAAACTTATAATCTTAGATCAATTAGATTCAAAAATCATAGACTTTGATTCACGATCTGATCCTTAGATCCGCACTTCTCGCAATCTATATCAAAATGCTGGATCATATCTATTTCATTAATTAAGCAAAAATAGACTAATAGGTTCAATCTGATCAATTAGTAGAGATATAAAGGAAAGTGTAGTCAAGATTGGATTTATCTAATCTGGCTCGACCAATATGGAAAAGAGAGAGATGCTCGATCTCAATTGTGATTTGGGTCGGATCATGGGGTGAACCCAGATGTCTCGGATGCATCTAGATCCAATCAGATTAAAGTCCAATCAATGGAGTGATTTCAAAAAGGTAGGCTTTTCCTTCGCCCCTTTTTTTCTTTTCTTTTTTTTTTTCTTTTTTTTCCTTCTCTTCTCTCTCTCTTTCTTTCTCATTCTCTCTCTCTTTTCTTTCTTTCCCTCTTTTCTTTCTTTCTTTCTCCCTTCAAGCCGAACAGGGGTTTTCATTATAAGGGAGGGCAGAGGGAAGGAGGAGTTGGGATCAACGGCAGTTGTGGCATGATAGGTTGCAGGCAGCAATGGTGGCGGCTGGGCCAACATTGCTAGTTCCAAACAAAATAGTCCAGATCTTCGAAAAATGGAACAATAGGAGAATTTGAGAGGAAGAAAAGAGGTTTCGGATGATTAGGCTCAGTTACAGCAGTCGATGACTGCTAGCAATGAGGAAGAGGGGAGAGGAAGAGGAAGTTTGGTGGGAGATCAATCGAAAGGAGGGTTTAAATAGAGAAGGAGAAAGAAAAGGATAAGCTCAATTTAAGGTGGATAAGTTTGGCTCTTCATCGGCGTAACCATCTCAAACATCCTCCAACCGTCCATCCCAGACCCATGACTCCCATCCGATCGTCCGTGCATTGTTATCCCATTCTAAGAGACGAGATCGAGTAGGGGATAAGCTTCTCCTATTCCGATCGCTTCTCAACACTTTTTTTCTAAAAACTTTTTGGTGAAGTTGGCAAGCCTTGCTGACTTCACACAGAGCTAGATCCAATTGGATCAGTTCTCACATTCTTCCTCCCTTAACAAAATTTCATCTTTGGAATTTGAGAAATCTAGATCTTTCTAAGTTAAAGATGCTCAATCCAAAACTTATATGCACTAATTTATCCTAATTTGGCATTTCTGAGCATATGATCACATTGTTAAAATGCCCGTAAGCAAAATCTGATCCCTTAGGTCAACCACAATGCTCATGCATACTTCTATACCAAAGCACAAACTCTTTCCAAGAATACTTCACAATTCGGCACCTTCAAGTCAACTTTGAAATTTTTTTCCCTTTGAGGTACAATCAAAGATTTTATCTCTTCTTGATTGAAATTAGTATGATCAAAAACTTTTTATCACATTTAGAATTAAGATACAGGCTAATAAGATCGGTACTAATTAAGTGACCAAGATTTTTTGTCTCTCTCACTGTCGGGATGTTCCACCACTGTCGATGCTCCAGCCACCACCGCTCAGTTGCCTTGGCCGTCGACCACCGCCAACCCCACCCCTCTTTCCCTCTATTTTTTCTTAAGAAGTCATCGCTCGTCGGAGGCTGCCGCTAGGGAGGTGGCTGGCTTAAGCTATCGTCCCCTTCCCTTGTTTCAATGAAGGAAAAAAATAGAGAAAACAAATGAAAGAAAGGGAAGGAAAAAGAAAAGAAAAGAAAAAATGAGAGAGAGTTTCTCTCTCTTCCCTCTCTTCTCTCAATCTCTTATCGATTTCTCTCTATATAAGTTTCTCTCTCTAAATTTTTTTTTCTCTAGATTTCTTCTTTCTATTAGTTTCTTCTTCCAAGAATCTTATGGACTAGTGGAGGGTTCAGATAGCTAGGTAACTCAGAGCAATTGGTTGACCCTATGAGAGGTCCTGGACTTATGTTGAGATATTTATTTATAATTTTTTCATATATAATTTTTATATTTGACCCTAATCATGTAGAGATGTGACTGTCTGCACAAGATATCGAGAGAAAAATCTTGATTCTGAGTTCATAGATTGAGGAGTTCATTAATTTCTATATTTAGATCAATCATCCATAATTATAAGAATCTCTTTACATAATCACTATTATAAATACTATTTTTATCATTAGATTTATATTGTTGGTTTTGTATCATTGGATTCATGTTGATAGATTTGTTATGTTTGAGACACTATTATTTTTTATATAATTTTTCAGCAGAAATACGTTATATGTTGACTATATATATGTATTAATGATTGATGGCATGATTATATGGATATGATATACTTATCTTGATCATACTATAAAGTAGAATTAATTGATAAAATCAATATATAATAATCGGATGTAAAGAATATAGTTTAGACTAGCTGCATCATGTGGAACAGCCTCCATGGGCTTATATATGAAAATTTAATCTGATAAAGATTGAGGAACAGCCGGTCAGAAGCTTATATTTGAGACAGTTTTCATGAGCTTATACATGAAAATATGATCTGAGAAAGATCATGAAGAATTTGATTCGAGAAAGATCATAAAAATTCGATCCGAATAAAGATCATCGCATGATCTTGGTTAGTCCAAAGCTAAAAATTTAAAGATTAAAAAAATTGAATATGTGATAAGAGAAATAGATGACAAGATATGAAACTAATGCTGAATAAAAGATGTCACTTATTGATATATGGTGATGCATCTCTTTTGACAAGACAGATATTTGACATATGCTTATAAGGATATTTGTAGTTATTTTAGATATTTGATATGAGATTTCATACTATATGCTTATTATTATTTTTAAATTATATTATTATATTGGTATGAATGTGTGGAGATTCTTATTGGACTGTAAAGCTCCTCCCCCTCTACTTCTCTTTATCTTCTCAGAGTTGCAGGATTCTTATGATTGGCTATAGTTTGGGTTTATTGATAAACAGATGAATAAATAGAGCATTATTGATATCTGATCTGATGATTGAAGGAATTGAGTATGTAATTGTGTAAAATTTTGCTAAGTGTTAAGATAGTTGATCATTATCTAATCATATATATATACAGAGGTAGATTAGGATTTGATTGACCGAATCCCAGCTCCCATCCGATCGGATCTCCCTCTGTTGGATTGGCATGCATCTCCAAGATAGATGTTTGTGCAAACGGAGGATTTCTCTTGTCTTGTTAGCTGACCTTGCATTGTTAAAAAAAAAAAAAAGAGATGCGACGGGGTGAGAGTGCGCATTGACTATGATGCGATGTCACCCCATGTGCACCCTCTGCTGTCTCTTTGAATATCTGTCTCGTGCTCCCGTCCCTCTCCCATGCTCCCATCCCTCTCTCAAACCCTTTTATCCCCCTTCTACTTTCGTCTCTCTCCCTCAAACCCTCTTCTCCCCTCTCCCATTCAAAACCCCAATCAACCAAATACCCGCACCGTCAGCTCTTCTCCAACTGCCAACTCCGACCTTCTTCTCCCCTCTCTCTCTCCCAACTCTTGCTAACTACTGCCAACACCCATTCCCCCAACCTCCAATGCCCCAACCCCAAGTTCTTCAACCCCATCCACCGTCGGCTCTTTGTCAACTTGCACCCACCACCAGCTCCGGTCGACTGGATCCCTACCTCCACCCACCGTCAACTCTTCCCCAACCCCCATTCGATAGTAATGAACCGTATTATTCCCTAACCTCCACCCACTACCTCCTCCCATAGCTGGCTCTTCCCCAAAATCCAACTCCCATCCTCCACCCCCATCCGCCACCAGCCTATACCACCCCCAACCGATGCCGCCACCAGGCTTAAGTGCCCCCAATCATCGCTACCACCACCCGGTGCCACCCCCAATCATTGCTGGTAGCACCCGCCGCCGTTGCTCTTAACCATCACCGTCAGCACCTGTTGTCGCTCCTAACCGGTATCGCCATAACTTACTACCGTACCTAATCGACACCACCACCACCCACCGCTGCCCCCACGTACAGCCAGAGTAATCATATTCTTACAACTTTTCACTTTCTAGTCACAATTTTCAAAGAGCTGCATGAATGTTATAGAATTACGTTAATATATTTAATTTTTAATTTATGTAGTAAATAAGTTATAACTGATCTCTATTGGTTCTTGTAGATGGTTTGTTCGAAGTCCTCTTTGAGTCAAGAGAGGAGCTCTTGAAAGAGAGCTCTCCTCTGATTGATAAATTATCACTGCTATCTATGGTGATATGTGAACTTCATAAGGGGCATCCAGGGGCTATTGATGGATGGCTACAAAAAATTGATACAGCAGACATCCTTTCACTATATGCTTGACATCTCAGTCATCACACAGGAGCGGATAGTTGTAGACCAACTCCTCAATTACTGGGATGATAGTAAGAGGGGATTCATTTAGGAGGGCAGACGTTGATCTTCTCTGCTGAGGATGTTGCCCTTATTTTGGGGCTACCCCTGAATGGGGCAGCCATTGATATGAAGAAGGCTCCCCATAGTGTAGTTAGGATCACACATTTTGAAGGGTGGATAGTTAGGAGAGATACATTGAAAGATAGGATCAAAAAATTATTGTCTGGTTCTTCTTCCAATGGCATCCGATCAATTGTGCAATTGCTTGTTTCGTACCTTTTGGATATAATTTTATTTTTTTGTCAAATCTTAGCATTGCACCATGGATCTTCTCCATTGTTGACCTCTTAGGGGACATTGGCTATTTTGCATGGGCCAGAGCAGTCCAAAAGCACCTCATGAAATTCATTCCAAGGGCTATGGAAAAGATAAAGAGAAGGGAGAGAGGTGCGAAAGAGAGCACCGATTATCTTAATGGATGTGTTACAATTCTGATGGTAAGAAAGATATTAAGTTATTCCTTTATCTTCTTATTCTATTTTGGTTATCATTATGTCTTCTTGTGACTACTTTTCTTTCTTTCAAATTTAGCTTTTTGAGAGAACAGGCATAGTCAAACCATCTATTTTCGGCTGGCTTTCTCGAATCCTAAACTGGGAGAAACCTCAGTTCAAAAAAAGGGCCCACTTAGAAGAGGTGTTGAAGGGTCTAAAAGATGGAGATATAGTATTACTTTGATGCTTAATATTATATTTTTTCTTTTATAAGATTAGGAATCTAACTATTTTGCCTTTACTTTTAGATTCGAGATCCACTTCAAGTATCATCACCGAATGAGGTGTTGCTCCTTGAAGCGAGTCCTTCCATCCGTCAGGTAGATAGAGTTGAAGGGGAAACAAGTAAGATGGGTAAAACAAGTAAGATGGATAGAAAGAGAAGTAGAGCTAGCAGCACATATAGCACTGTCGTGGTATTGGTCTGTCATATAATTAAATATTTTTAAAATTCATTACTGACGCATGTAATTATTACATATTTATCCTCAGATGGAGCTTGTACATAAATACCGGTATGTCTTTGCAGAGGTGAGGAGTGGGAGGGCTCGAGATGATGCTGAGAAGATGGAGCTCTGGAGGATGCACGTCGAGAAGGATAAGTTGATTTTTGAGTTGTAGATGATATTGAAGAGCACTGAAGAGAACACTAAAATCAAGGATGCAGAGGGAAGTACTCATGAGGCTGCATCAGATGTGTCACTTGTTGAGTTTGTGAGTGTTGATAGTCTGATGGTACCTATCTGGATCAAGTCTAATTGAATTTGATTCAATCAAGTCAAGTCTGATTAGGTTATAAGATGACCTAATCGATAAGGGAGAAATGATCCTGATTTGATCGGATCTATGACTCAATTAATTTATTAATTTAATCAAATTTAATTGAGATTATAAGAGCCTAATTAGATTAGATTCATCATATTTTATTTGGATATAATTGGATTGGGTTTGAAAGAAATCCAATTGATTAAACCCTAGAGTCTCAAATGAGTAGGACTCTATCCCTTACGCCACCTAAATGATCTCATGCCTTTTCTCACTGTACAAAATCAGTTTGTATATGAGAAAATTAAAAAATAATCTTTCTTTTATCATTTATTAAGGATAAAAATTGGTTGGTTTTGATTTGAATTCAAATTAATTTGAATTTCAACTTAAAATCTTATCCATATCCTTCCACACGTTGGCTACTTTTGAAGGGGTCTATTGTGTATTAGAAAAGAAGGTTTTTCTAACTAATTTTTATTCCTAATTTTTTTTGATAAGTCTTTCTTTAAGTTAGATAAGGGTGAGAAAAAGTTAGAGTCAAATTGAAATTCAAAAGAGTTTGAATTGTAACAAACTCCAGCCTTTATCCTGTTTTATCTGGTTTGTGCGACAACCATAAAAAGATCATAATTTTTTATGCCAAATGAAAAGAGCTCTTCACCACGAGATATTAGAGAGAAAGAGTGTCAAAAATACTTCTTTGGGATGTGAGGATTGGGTAGGTTTTCTTTCTCCTTGGGGTGAACAAAAGAGGAGACCGTTCTCCTTTTGGGAGTGAGACCTAGAACTGTTCTAGATTTTTGGGTGAGGAAAAAATCAAAGAGAAGAGAGTTTCCATCTAAATTTTTTTCATCATCCAGTATTCTTCTCTGATCCATCTTCGATATCAGAAAGATTTGAGATGATCAAAGAAGAAAATCAAGTCAGATCTGCCATCAGAAGTCAACTGCGTAAGCTAACACTCCCGCGGAGGGCTGATCGGTCGAGGGGCTTCGTGTGGATCATCCGTAGAGGCCGGACGCTTGTGTAGCTGCTCGGTATCAGTGAGAGCTTCATACTATATTTATCAGTAATAGAGATCATAAATCTATAAAATGGTGATGAGTTCTGAACTCTACCGACATAATCTAAAGGTTAGATCAAATTCAGGACATCAATATGATCGATATAGTTTTTTATTTTATTTTAGATTTTATATATAATTTTTTTATATTATAGATATTTAATGATAGTTTAGATCTGATCTAAAATATATTTAGAAGATTAAAATATTTAATTTTTTATTATTTTATTATAAAATTTTAAAAATACATGCTTTGAACTATCCATTTTTCCTTCAAATGGTATCAGAGCAAAGTTTCTTATGACATAAATTTTTTACATATAATCTGATTTTAATTATTTAGATTAGATCTAAATAATTGATTTTGAATTTGAGTAGTGTAGTAATCTGATTGGATAGATCCTTACAGTCGTCCGGTCATAGAAGAAATCAGGATTTCACTATCCCATTTACCCATTCGATGAGATCTCCTATGATGTGTAGGAGTGCTGCGTGATCTTTTCTATGATGATAAATAATAAAAAAAATTTTAAAATTTTATTTTAGATTTGAAATAATGTATATTAGATCTAAAATTAATATTTTGATCATTAGATGATTGATTGTAAAAATATTTTATAAAATTAAAAACTATTTTCAAACATCAAATTCGAACCCATATCAGCCCAAAACTTAATTGAAAATTAAGCGATCTAGATTTGAGAATCCAAGATCTAAGGTATTAATTTCATAACTCATGGGTTAATGGGTTAGCTCGAGTCAAGTCCATTTAACTGGATTGACCTAGGGTTAGAAATTATTGATAATGGACCATGTTAGTAATTGATAAAATCTAATTAAAAGTTAATTCTGATTGGATCAATTTCTTCTCTTGATCAATTTCAATAGTTATAGTTGATCAAGTCCATGTCTTTGATTAGACCAATATGGACTTTGATCATAGCTCCATGGTCGAATCCAAGTCTATAAGTTGATCAAATTGAAAATGACTAATTAGTTGGTGTCTAAGATAAGTATGACAGCTTTGATCGATGGTCATTAATTGGGAGCTACTCGCATAGATTGAGTCTATATCGAGTTAATGGCATATCCCTTCCATCGATCTCACTTACCTGGCCAACATGATGAAACATATTTTGATTAGATCACTTAATGATTGGAGTTGACCTATGCTAATTAGAAAATCAGTATGACTGATTTAGGTGTCCCTAGTTCAACTTATCTTTAGTCCTCTTTATGACTTGGTGAAGCTAGTAAGAAGATTCATGATTAGTTGGCTGGACCAGCTTATGCCTGATCTTCTTAAATCTGACTTGATGAAGTCAGTGAGAGGATTAAGATTAACTGGTCAAGTCTCATCTCATCTCTCAATTCAACTAATTAAATCTTTTAAAATTGTTAGATCCCTAAAATGAAATAGTTATGGTGATAACTAGATCATAACCTCTCATTAAGTTTGGTGATAATGAGTCCAATAGTTTAGATAATCATTGGAGGCGCCACATGCCTGGTGCTCATTTAGCTATCAGAATTATCATTCATAATATGTTATTTTAGTTGTGTCTTTCTGATGATGGTCAGGTTGGTCGAGCCACACTCGGGCCCGATCACTCATTTGTTAGATACACTAAATTCTGGCATGTTAATGGTTGAACCTAACCAGAACCTTCAGTGGAGGCGCCACACGCCTGCTGAAGAGGTTTCTGGGATAAAATTGAATACTAAAAATTATTTGATGAAGTAATTGGTTAAGAACCTACCCGTGGGTATACAAGGGTTGACCGAACCACACTCGGGCCCATGTGCAGTCCATGTGGATTCTAGTACCCACTAAGAAATTAGTGTAATTCTTCGAATTGAAGATAGAGGCTATCAATTCGAATAAAATAGTGAAAAAATTTTTAGACTAAAATTCATATCTTTAGGCTTAATCAATTTATATACTAATTAGGTTCTGATTTTTCTTTTGCAGTCATGGCCAGCACCTTGTCGCTCCGATCACTATTAGATAATGATAAATTGATGGGATCAAATTTTGATAGCTGGTATCGAAAACTCAAAATAGTCCTAGAGCATGAATGGACCTTGTATATATTGACAGATCCAACATCCGAGGAGCTAGCTCCGAATACGCGTAGCATGGTCAGAGACACTTATCAGAAGTAGCTCAACAATCGAACTACGGCTCGTTGTATTATGCTGGCGGCAATGAATGATAAGTTTAGCCATCATTTCGAGAATGCTCAGCCACAAGATATGTTGCAAATATTGAACGAGTCCTTTGGCATACCCGATGATGTTGAGAGGTACAAGACTAGTTGTGCCATCTTCAATGCTTGAATGAGGAAAAGAGCATCAGTCACTGATCATGTATTGTACATGATTGAGATGATTGAGCGCCTAAGCAAGCTTGGCTTTCCCCTGCATGAGCAATTGGGGAAAGATGATATTCTGAACTCTCTACTCAAGTCCTACCTTCCTTTTCTTACTCATTTTCGAATGACAAAATCTACAGTTAACTACCATGATTTACTGGGGTTACTGTAAAACTTTGAGAAGGATCACTAGCTTCGAAAGGAGTCGGTGAATGTTGTGGGAGGGTCTTCTTCTGGACGTCGATCCTTTAAGAAAAAAAAGAAGAACAGGAAGAACAAAAAAAAGATGCAAAGTACTGGGACACCCAAACCCAGTCAGACCAAAAAATTCAAATCCGACCAGAGTCAGATGGAATGCTTCTATTGCAAGAAGCAGGGGCACTGGAAAAAAAATTATCCTCAATACATTGCCTCCCTATATCCGAACAGATCGAGAATGAAGTAAGTTATTGCTGGACAAGATAATTATATGATAACACCTTGTAATTTCTCAATTTGTGATTCTACTATCTGGGTATTAAATACCGAAAGCTCTTTTAATATTTGCAATTCGTTGCAGGATCTGCAGGTCAGTAGGAGATTTGAAGAAGATGAAAAATTTCTTAATGTTGGTGATGGAAGATCAGTTTCAGCTCTAACATTAGAGACTATTAAGCTTGTATTCAAGTCTAATATAATTGTTCTAAGTGAATGTCACTTGTGTCTTTCTTTTTTATTAAATATTATTTCTGTAGGCCTTTTAGCCATGTAAGGTTATAAAATTTTAATAAAAAAATAATTTTAATATTATTATGAATGGTGTTAATGTGATGATGGATAACTGAATAATGATATTTACATATTATCATAACCTGTTAGTGTAATGTACACATCCAACAAACACCCTAGAATTAGTGATGTCTCCGATATCTACCTTTGGCATTGTAAGTTAGGTCATATTAACAAGAATAGAATATATAGGTTGACACAAGAGGGAATTCTTGAAGTCAGTGATTGTGAATCACTCCCAACCTATGAGTTCTGTCTTCTTAAAAAAATGATCAAATCATCTTTTACTGAAAAAGGTGAGCGAGCCAGTGAAGTTCTAAGTCTGATATATACTGATGTATGTGGACCTATGAATACTAGTGTCAGAAATGGATATTATTATTTTATTATATTTATAGATGATCTATTGAGGTACGAGCACGTCTACTTAATGACACATAAGTCAGAATCATTTGAAATATTCAAATGATTTCGTAATGAAGTTGAAAAATAAACTAGAAAGAGTATTAAAATTTTTTGATCCGATCGAGGAGGAGAATACCTCTCTAGTGAGTTCCTAACATACTTAGAAGAGAATGAGATTCTCTCACAATGGACTCCTCTTGGAATACCACAGCATAATGGTGTATCGAAAAAGAGGAATTGAACTTTGTTAGACATGGTTCGGTCCATGATGGATTTTGTAAGTCTGTCGATTTTTTTTTGAAGATACACACTCGAGTCGGCTTATTATATTTTAAATAAAATTTTGAGTAAGTCTGTAAGTAAAACATCACATGAGATGTGGACAGGATGTAAGCCAGTACTCTCTCACCTGAGGGTTTGGAGATATCCGGCTTATGTCAAACGATTGAAAACTGATAAGATTGGACCTAGGTCTGACAAATATCTATTTGTAGGGTATCCAAAAGAGATCAAGGGATATTACTTCTACCTTATTGATGAACAGAAGGTGTTCGTCAGCAATAGGGCTGTCTTTTTAGAAAAGGAGTTTCTTGATGAAAGAATTAATACCTCAAAGATGGAACTTGATGAAGTTCGATCGGTAGAAGAACCGACACAATCTAGTAAACCCATAGCGTCAGACTTGATTAGCTTAAATTCGAAACCTATTATAGAAACATCTTTAAGGAGATTCGATAGAATACCGCATCAACCGGATAGATACTACGATTTCTTAGTCCGGAACGGAGACCCAATTGAACTCGATAAGAACAATGAGGATCCGATCATCTATATTGATGCGATGCAAAGGTCTGACTCTGAAAAATGATGGAAAGTCATGAAATTCAAAATGGAGTCCATGAAAATCAATAATGTATGGACATTGATTGACCCACTTGAAGGGGTAAAACTCATAGAGTGTAAATAGATCTTCAAAAAGAAGAGGGGCACAGACGGAAAGGTGGAGACCTATAAAGCCCATCTGATTACCAAAGATTACCGTCAGTGTTATGATATTGACTATGACGAGATATTTTCTCCTATGATAATGCTCAAGTCTATTCGGATTATGCTTGCTATAGCAGCAAATCTAGACTATGAAATCTGACAAATGGATGTGAAAATAGCCTTCCTAAATGGAGAGCTAAAAGAAGAGGTGTATATAATACAACTTGAAGGTTTCGTATCCACAGATGAGTCTAAGGTGTGCAGGCTTCAAAGGTCCATTTATGGACTTAAGCAGGCATCTCGAAGTTAGAACATGCATTTTGATAAAGTGATCAGAACGTATGGCTTTATTAAGAATGGAGAGGAACCCTACATATACAAATGGATTAATAACTCTGTGATAGTATTTCTTGTTTTGTATGTCGATGACATTCTCTTAATCGAAAATGACATCCTTGCATTATAGGGAATAAAAATTTGGTTGTCATCATAGTTCTCCATGAAAGACTTGGGAGAAGCATCCTTCATCCTTAGGATGAAGATCTATAGAGATAGATCTAAAAGGTTGCTTGGATTATCCCAATCAACGTACATTGATACTGTACTGAAAAGATTCAGCATGGAGAATTTCAAGAAAAACTATTTTTTGATAGGCCAAAAAATTTTTCTCTCGAAGAGTGATTGTCCGACAACTCCTCAAGAGAGAGAACGTATGAGTAAAATTTCATATGCTTCGGCAGTGGAATCTATTATGTACGCCATGACATGTACGCGATCAGATGTGACATACTCATTAAGAGTAGTGAGCAGATACCAGTTCGATCCAGATAAGAATCACTGGAAGGTCGTAAAGACCATCCTTAAATATTTAAGAAATACTAAAGATCAGAGGCCTTCTATGGAGAATCCGACTTAAAACTTATGGGGTTTATAGATTCTAGTTTTCAGTCGGATCATGATGACAGTAAAAATATGTTGGGATATATTTGTACCTTGAATGATGGAGCAATATGCTGAAAAAATTTCAAGCAGCACACTATGACTGACTCTACTTGTGAGGCAGAATATATCGTGACATCCGATGCTGTGAAGGAAGCTGTGTGGCTATGAAAGTTCATCAATGAGCTCGGAGTGGCACCCTCTCTTGATGGCCCCATCTTGTTGTACTACGACAGTACTACTGCCATTGCTCAAGCAAAAAAACTGAAGTCACATCAACAGATCAAGCACATTTTGCACCGCTATCATCTGGTCTGAGAGATCATGGATCGAGGTGATATCGAGCTTTAGAAGATCGATGAAAAAGAGAACCTAATCGACCCATTTACTAAAGTCCTCGACGTCAAGGAGTTCGAAAAATACAAATCACAAATGGGTATACGATACTACACCGATTGACTTTAGTCCAAGTGAAAGTTGTTGAGAATTGTGTCACAAAGTCAATCGTCAGCCTGTTGACGGTTGTGCTTATCATTGTAATTGTATATGAATTATTGAATTAATAAATATTATTTTATTTTTTATCACTGTGTATATCTCATTTTGAACTCTTGTTATGTGATGAAGTCCTTAAGACTATTTGATTCGATATAGGAGGATATATCGTTTAGTCCTCAAATGAGTTCATGATCAAATGATATGCTATTACTAGGATGATAGATATATCAAGTGTAGGTCGTTGTGTGCCATATAGGTTGGTTGTCCTCTTAACCAAGAAGCATGAAAATACTGGTATGGCATGCAAATAAAATATAGGAGTATATTTTACTGAATGTGACCAACTCCGAAGCACTCTACTGTCAAGAGTCACTCCGAAAGGATATAGGTATATGTTCCTCCGATCTGAGATCACCACGATGACTTACAAGTAACTCACTATGCTTTGATGCCGGACTACCTAAATTTTTAATTCAACGATGAAAGATTTTTTAGCATAGTCAAATACTTATGAAGTCGATGTGTGAGTCAAGATGAAATTGGTCCCTCCGAATAAGTAGGAGTTAATATATCAGTGTGTTTCAATTCAGTAAAACCTTGGCCGGGGTAATCCATGTGATAGATTTTAAAAATTGAAATATAATATGGATGACCATATCAGGGTTGGCAGTTAAACTCTAGGTCACTTTGAGTATTTGGGTCAAAGGGATGAATTATACAGTAACTATATTCAAATAGGTTCTTGTGTTGCTTAGCAAATATTCGGTCTATCCGAACGTCGGGTACCATTGCTAGATAGTTACTCCGATTGGTATAGGAATCAGTTTCTATACTATCGACTTAGGTTCGAACCTATGGGGTCACACACATTAGAAGTTCCTCTCTGATCACATGGCTAATCTGAAGAGTCCCAGTCAACGGAGACTCTGGTGAAGAGTTCCACTTGACGGGGACTCTGCTGAAGAGTCCCACTGGATGGGGACTCTAGAGAAGAGTCCCACTAGACTTGAACTCTATATTTAATGAAAGATTAATTAGTTATTAGATTATTAATTAGTTTAATTTGATTGAGCATTAAAGTCTGGATCAAGTTTGATTGAATTTGATTCAATCAAGTCAAGTCTGATTAGGTTATGAGATGACCTAATCGGTAAGGAAGAAATGATCATGATTTGATCAAATTTATGGCTTAATTAATTTATTAATTTGATCAAATTTAATTAAGATTATAAGAGTCTAATTAGATTAAATTCACCATATTTTATTTGGGTCAAATTGGATTGGGTTTGAAAGAAATCTAATTGGTTAAAGCCTAGAGTCCCAAATGAGTAGGACTCTATCCCCTACGCCACCTAAATTATCTCATGCCTTTTTTCACTGCACAAAATTAGTTTATATATAAGAAAACTAAAAAATAATTTTTATTTTGTTGTTTATTAAGGATAGGAATTGGTTGGTTTTGATTTGAATTCAAATTAGTTTGAATTTTGACTTAAAACCTTATCTATATCCTTCCACACATTGGCTACTTTTGAAGGGGTCTATTGTGTATGAGAAAAAGAGGTCTTCCCAACTGATTTTTATATCTAATTTTCTTAGGTAAGTCTCTCTTTAAGTTAGATAAGGGTAAAAAAAAAGTTAGAGTCAAATTAAAATTCAAAAGAGTTTGACTTGCAACAAACTCTAGCCCTTATCCTGTTTTATCTGGTTTGTGCGACAACCATAAAAAGGCCATAATTTTGTGTGCCAAATGAAGAGAGCTCTTCCCTGTGAGATACCAGTGAGAAAGAGGGTCAAAAATACTTCTTTGAGATGTAAGGATTGGGTGGGTTTCCTTCCTTTATGGTGTGAACAAAAGTGGAGACCGTTATCCTCTTGGGAGTGAGACCTAGAACTGTTCTAAGTTTTTGGGTGAGGAAAAAATCAAAGAGAAGTGACTCTTCATCTAAATTTTCTCCACTATCCAGTATCTTTTCTAATCCATCTTTGACATCAGAAAGATTTGAGATGATCGAAGAAGGAGATCAAGTCAGATCTGCCATCAGAAGCCGACGCGCGAGCTAGCATTCCCACAGAGGGTTGATCGGTTCGAGGGGCTTCGTGTGGACCATCCATAGAGACTGGATACTTGTGTGGCTACTCGACATCAGCTAGAGCTTCATACCATACTTACCAGTAGTGAAGATCTTCAATCCAAGAAAAGGTGATGAGTTCTAAATTCTACCGATATAATCTAAAGGTTAGATCAAATTTAGGATATCGATGTGATCGATTCAGTTTTTTATTTTATTTCAAATTTTATATGTAAATTTTTTATGTCATAGATCTTTAATGATAGTTTAGATTTGATCTAAAATATATTTAAAAAATTAAAATATTTAATCTTTTATTATTTCACTATAAAATTTTAAAAATACATGCTTTGAACTATCCATTTTTTCTTCACTAAGATGGCACAAGATATGTACTCTGTTGATATGGGTGGTTTGCTGCTTCGTTTTGTTAATTATCCATAGTAGGGTGCTAGGTAATCATTATAATCAATACATCCATGCAAATTTAATTTCACTATATTAGTTATTTGCTTTTGATTGTGAGCATAAAATATTTTCTTTATAGGTCTGATTGTGCCATCTATATTATACATTTTATGGAGAGCCTGATGATGGGGTGAGAGATCACAGATGCTCTGTGTCAAAGTTATGTGCCAGATATGCTGCACAAGTGATCATGAAGGATCGTAAGGTGGAGACATTCTAGTTTGTGCTATTGCTATCGTGGATGTGTTATGAATATTTTTTATGAATCTTTAATAGTATATTCAAAAATTTGTATTCAAATTTATATTTTGTCTTTAGTGGAACTATTAATTTGATGTATACGAATATTCAATAATAGGTGTGAATGATTGATGCAATGGATTTTCTGACATATGGGTTTGTTCTTCAATTTTTTGTGTTTATATTTATTGATAGGTTTGATAATTGTTTGATGTAGGTTTTCTATATTATTATTTTGTGTTGTGTTTGAAGTTGTTTCAGATCAATTTATGCTTATTTGCAGGATGATTGGTTTCATACTTATTTACAAGGGGATTGGTTTTGTTTCTGTATTTATGATATTGTTTCTCATTATTTGTGTTTATATTGAGAGAATAAACACAAACTATGAATAATAGGATAAATCATGGGTGGATAGGCTAAACACCAAGTACTTCATAATAATAAATAAAAATTTTGAATAATAAATACAAACTCTCTAAATAATAAATATAAATTTTGAATAATAAATAAAAATTCTTAATAATAAACATAAAAACTCTATTAGAATAGGCACAAATCCTGTAGAATAAACATAAACTCTGGATGATAAACACAAATTATCCAGAATAAAATAAATCCAAACTTTAAAATGATAAACATAAATTTTGAAATAATAAATACAAACTATCCAAAATAAATAAGATTATGTAGAATAAATATAAACTCTGAAATGATAAATACAAACTCTGGGATGATAAATATAAACTGTTCAGAATAAACACAAACTCTAGGACGATAAACACAAACTATCTAGAATAAACATAAATTTGAAGTCCTATAGAATAAATACAAATTCTAGGATAATAAACATAAATTTTTTCAATAAACACAAACTCGAGATCAAAATATTGAGTGATCCAAGGTTCACCCAGGATAGGATAAACATTAAGTCCTATATAAATAAATATAATCTATCCCAGAATAAACACAAACTTTAAATAATAACACAATAGGCTCAAGATAAATATAAATTGTTTCATAATAAATATAAACTTTGAATAATAAACATAAACTACATATAATAAACAAAAGTATTTGACCCCAACTTTGTATTTGACCCCGACTTTGTATTTATCCTGGGATGGTTTGTGCAAGACTTAATATTTATTCTCCTCAGTTAGTGTTTATCCGGATAGTTTCTATTTATCGCTTGTATTTACTATTCATAGTTTATTTTTATTTATTATGCAGAGTTTGTATTTATTCTGGAGTACTTTATATTTATCCTGGGTGAATCTGATTTTATGTTTATTCCGGATAGTTTCTGTTTATCATCTCAAAGTTTGTGTTTATTATTCGTAGTTTCTATTTATTATGCAGAGTTTGTGTTTATTCTGAAGCACTTTATGTTTATCCTGGATAGATTTGACTGTATTTATTCCAGATAATTTTTGTTTATTATTTCAAAGTTTATATTTATTATTCATAGTTTCTATTTATTATACAGAGTTTGTGTTTATTCTGGAGTACTTTGTATTTATCCTGCCATGAAAGGCAGTTTGTATTTATTATTTAGAGTTTGTATTTATGATGGGATGGTTTGTATCTATTTCTACTAGAGTTAGTGTTTATCCTTCTTAGTTAGTGTTTATCCTGGGTGGTCCCAAGTTTGTATTTATTCTAGACAGTTTTTTTTTATCATCCTAAAGTTTATATTTATTATTCATAGTTTCTGTTTGTTATGTGTAGCTATGTTTATTCTAAAGCACTTTATCCTACCATGACAGATAGCAACCTCGGTAGTTTGTGTTTATCTTGGGTTGTTTGTATTTATGTAAGACTTAATATTTATCCTCCTCAGTTAGTATTTATTTTGGACCGAGTTTGTGTTTATCTTAGATCGAGTTTGTGTTTATCCCGAATAGCTTTTGTTTATCATCTTAGAGTTTGTATTTATTATTCACACTTTTTATACGGGGTTTATGTTTATTCTGAAGCACTTTGTATTTATCTTGGATTCATGAATGGCAGAGTAATCTTGGAAGTTTGTATTTATCCTTGATCTATTTGTGTTTATTATTTAAAGTTTGTGTTTATCTTAGGCTTATTTGCATTTATTATTTGGAGTTTGTGTTTATCTTATTATAAATCTAGAATAAACTTGATATATATTGGATTGATTTTGATGATAATAAAAGTATTTGAGTATGTGTAGTATTAAATTTCAAAGAGCTCAAGTGTTTTTCAACATCTAAATGAAGAAGCACCATCCAAGATCCTAGTGCTAAACTCTAATAAAACTCTAGATTAGACGTACCTTCTGAAGGAAATATAGGCAGTGCTATGCATGCAATTTCAAAATTTTTATGCAGTGAAAGAGTAAAATTAAATATTTTAATTTAAATTATATATATAAGATCTAATCTAGACTACCATGCCATAATAAAATATATAAAATATGATACACTTTAGATCTGAATATAAAAACTTACATCAATCTCATCGATGCTGCAATCCTAGATCTAACTATTAGATCTAACAATACGATCAAGACAGGTTAGAAATAATTATCAAATCAATGAGATCTTGATCTTCACTAGTCCAAAACTTGGAGAAGATGTCCCTCAGATCACTCATAGCCACACGAAGTTGTCTGGCCTCTACAGAAAATTCATGCAAAGACTGGCACAGATCAGGGTGCTTGGAGGTGCTAGCTTGCAAGAAACTTCGATGGCTGATTTCTTCCTTCTTCTTCAAAGGCTTTGGATGCTCCAAAGGATGAAGAGATTTGAAGGAGGAAGAGAAGAAGAAGAGGAGAAGCTCTAGAAATAAAAATACTAGCAAGGGAACTTGGATATGATGCCAAGAAGAGGACCGCCCTTTATATAGACTAGGATTAGGGTTTTCATCCAAAGAAGGAGGCACCATAGAGTCCACGCCCAACCCAATTTTGGGCATCCCAAAATTTTTTGAAAAGATTCTTTGGCATGGAGAAGGAATTAGGTGTATCACATGCCTAAGAATTCTCCAAGAAAAATAAAGAAAAAATTATTTAGGTGCCAACAACCTTTTATGTTTGAAAAATCTCTTTCTTTGTTTTCATCTTATCTCTAATTCGAATCGCATTCAAATTAGACAGAAGATAAGATTATGACTCATCAATCTTTTTTGCCCACCCTTATTGGACTCTCTCTTATGATGCCAAAAATCACAAGCCAAATCCAATTTGGCGTTGAGATATGGGCATGGATTCAGGTGTGGCGTAAGAGATAAGGATAGAGTCCTAGTCGACTCGGACTCTTTATTTCTAATCAGATTCAAATTCAAATCAAATTTGGATTGAACCCAATGATAGAAATAGATCTAATCTAATTAGAAATATAATTATCTCAATAAATTCCTAACCCAATTAGGAATTAGTTGAGTGAAATCCTAATCAAATTAGGATCAAATTTTTTTTATAATCAGACTTGATCATATCAAACCCGATCAGAGTCGAATTGAATCTAATTCAATTAGACTTGATTCAAAACTCTTTACTCAATCAAATTGAGTCAATTAGTAACTTAATTACTAATTAATTCTTCACTAATAGTAGAGTCTGTTGAGAAATGTGTCCCAAAACCAATCATTAAATGATTGTACTCATTTTGTAAATTATATATGAATTTTTATTAATAAAAATTATTTGGCTTTTTTATTATAAATTATCTATCTTTGAACTCCTGTATTGTAATAAAGTCTTTAGGATTATAATTAATCGATAAAAAAAGATTTATAGTTAAGTTCTTAAAAATATTCGTGACCAAATGATATGCTATTACAAGGACAATAGCAATATCAAGTGTAGATCGTTGCACGCCATATGAGTTGATTGTCCTCTTAACCAGGGAGTATGGAGACACTGTTATGGTGTGTAGATAGAATGTAGGAGTACATTTATATCGAATGTGATCATGTGTCGGGTACTCTGCTGTCAAGAGTAGCTCGATAAGGATATGGATATAAATATTCCTCAGACCTGAGACCACCATGGTGACTTATAAGCAACTCATTGTATTTTAGTACTGGACCATCTGAGTTTTTAATTTAGTGATGGAAGGATATTTGGTGCAATCAAGTACTTAACAAGTCAGTATGTGAGTCAAGATGGAATTGACCCCTCTGAAGTAGTAGGAGATATGCATCAGTATATTTAAATTTAGTAAAATCTTGATCAAGGTAATCCATATGATGGATTTGAAAGGTTAAAATATAATATGATCGACTTAATTAGGATTGATAGTTAAACCCTAAGTCACCTTGAGAATTTGGATCAAAGGGATGAATTATACGGTAACTATACATCAGTAGGTTCTAGAAGGTTGCTTTGCAATACTTCGACCTATCCAATCGTCGGGTCACCATTGCTAGATGGTTACATCGATAAGTATAGAAAGTTATTCTTATGTTATCGACTTAGATTCAAACCTATGGGATCACATGTATTAGAAGATTTGATCAAATCAGATGGCTGAAGAGTCCAATTGGATTGTGACTCTGGTGAGGAGTCCTACTGGGACTGGGACTCTGGAGCAGAGTCCCACTGAGATTGAGACTCTACTATTTATGAAGAATTAATTAGTAATTATATTACTAATTGACTCAATTTTATTAAGCAAATAGCTTTGGATCAAGTCTAATTGAATGAGATTCAGTTCGACTCATATTGGGTTTGATATAATGAATCCTGATTACAAAGAAAATCTGATCCGGATTCGATCAGGGTTTGGACTCGGCTAATTCCTAATTAGGTTAAAAATTTGATAAGATATCTAGATTTCTAATTGGATTAGGTTCATTTTCATCAGTGGGTTCAATCCAAATTTGATTTGGATTAGAATCAGAATTGAAAATGAAGAGTCCTTGTCAACTTGGACTCATCCTTATCTCTTGTGCCACTCCTAAACCCATGCCAATTTCTTCACACCTAATTGGATTTGGGTTGTAATTTTTGGCATCATGATAGAGGGTCTAATAATAGTGGGCAGCAATATTTGATGTGTTATAATCTTATCTCCTACCTAATTCGAATGCGATCCGAATTAGAGATAAGATGTAAACTAGGAAAGAAATTTTTCATATATAGAATATTGTTGGCACCATATTATTTTTTTTCTTATTTTTCTTGGAGAATGCTTTAGTGTGTGAGACTCTAAAATCTTTATCCATATTTTAATAATTTTTTTGGAATTTTTTGGGATGCCAAAAGGTGATTTTGGCATGGACTATTGGTGCCCTTCCTTGTAAAAACCCTAATTTCTAGTCTATAAAAAGGGGTCCTCTCTCTGGGATGTCCCATGATCAATTCTCTTGCTGGTTTTTGTTTCTAGAGCCTCTTCTCCTCCTCTCTTCCTCCTCTAGATCCTTTCTTACTTTAGAGTATCCAAGTTGCTTGAAGAAGAAGAAAGAAACTAGCTGTCAAAGTTGCTTGCAGGCTAGCACCTCCTAGTTCCTAATCTGCGTCAGTCTTCGTGTGGATTTTTTTATAGAGACCAAATGACTTTGTATGGCTGTGAGTAACATAAGAAACACCCTCTCTAAGTGTTGGACTAGAGAAGATCAAAATCTAATTGGTTTGGTAATCATCTCTAACCTATTTTGATCATATCGTTAGATCTAAATTGTTAGATCTAGGATTTCAGCATCGATGAGATCGATGTGTATTTTTATTTTTAGATCTAAAGTATATCATATTTTATATTTTCTTCATGAAATAGTAGTCTAGATTAAATCTTATACATGTAATTTAGATTAAATAGTTTAATCTTATTCTTTCGCTGTACAAAAAATTTTGAAATTGCATGCATAGCACTACCTACATTTTCTTCAATTAGTATCAGAGCTATGGTTATTTTGATATGAATTATTATATCTTTAAATCTAATTTTTTATTATTAGATATGATTATTTATAATTTATATTAGATCTAAATATATTTATTTTCAGATTTGATTATTATTTATTTAGATTAGATGTTTTGAGTAGCAAAGTACTCAGATTGGGTAATCACCAGACCGTCCGGTCATAGGAGCAAGTAGGATTTCATGATCCTCTCTTTTTATTCAATGAGGTGCTCTTCATGACATATAGGGGTGCCACTGTGAGGTCCTATGAAGAAGAAAGCGAAAGGAGAAAACTTACTTTCTTGCAAAATCTTAGATCTTGAAACCCTAGGTATTATTATATGTGATGCAAATTATGAAGAAATTAGTTACATCTAATCTTGTTTAATCAAAATTATTTTAATTTAAAATCATAAAAATTTAGATTTGATCTAAAAGATTGTATGATTTAATGTAAAAAGTTTACATATGAAAATTATTTTCAAAATCTTAACCATGTTGATGCAAAACTTAATTGAGAATTAAGTGTTGAACTCAATAGATCTAGAATTATGATTTAGATCTAATGATATTACATAAAACATGGGACATGGGTTAGCTCAAATCAAGTCCTTCTGTTTAATTGGGTTAGACCTAAGGCTAGAATCAAAAAATTGATTGATCATGTAGAGAAATTGATTAAGTCTAACCAAATGTTGAATTAGATTAATCAAGATTTTTCTAATACAATAGTTGTAGATGGTCAAGTCTATGTTTTTTATTAGACCAAATAAACCTTGATTGTGGCTCAGTGGTTTAACCTGAATCATTAAGTTGGTCAAATCAAAACTAGTTAACCAATTGGTATCTAAGATAAGTTTGACATTTTGATCGATGATTTTTAATCGAAAGCGACTTTCCTGACCATTTCGATGGTGTCTAAAGCAAGCTTCGCAGACCATCCCACCGATCTCACTTATCTGGCCAATTTGGTGAATTAAATTTTGATTAGATCGCTAAATGATTCGAGTTAGCCCATACCATTAAGGTTGATCAGTGTGACTGATCTAGGTGCCATTTCAATCAGCATGACCCTAATTCAATTTCGTGACTTAATGAAGTCAGTAGGAGGATTATAGTCTATTGATTGATTTCTTCACTTTTCTCTTCTCAAAAATCAAAATTAAGTTCTCTAAATTATTAGGTCCCTTAAATGAGCTGGTTATGGTGATAACTGAATCAAAGCCTCCCAGTAAGTTGGATGATAATGGGTCCATTAGTATGATGATCATTGGAGGCCCAAAGACCGGGTGCTCATCTGCTATTGAAATTATCATTCATAATATGATGACTTAATCGAGTCTCTCTATTAGGTGGTCAGGTAAGTCAGCCAAAGTCGGGCCTAATTATTGGATAGTTAGATTCGTAAGTATGATCACGTTAATGGTTGGACCTAACTAGGAGCTTGCAGAGAAGACCAAAGTCAACTGAAAAGTTACCTGAGGCTAAATCAACTACTAAAAATTATTTGATGAAATAATTGGTTAATGAATCTACCCATAGATGCACATGGGTAGCTGGCCAAAGTCAGACTCGTGTGTAGTCTGTGTGGATTCTAGTACCCACTAAGGAATTAAAGTAATTCCTCAAATTGGAGGTAGAGGCTATCGATTCATATAAAATAGTGAAAGAACCTTTAGACTAAAGTCCATATCTTTAGGCTTAATAAATTTATATATTAATTAGGTTTTGATTTTTTTTTGTGTGTACAGATATAGTCTCAAACTTATCACTCCGATCACTGTTGGATAGTGAGAAGTTGATGGGATCTAATTTCGATAACTGGTATCGAAAGTTAAAGATCATCCTAGAGCACGAGCGGATCCTATATGTGATTACAGATCTGACATCTGAGGAGCCTGCTCCCAATGTCCGAGGCACGATCCAAGATACTTATTTGAAGTGGCTCAACGATTGCACCATGGTTTGTTGCATCATGCAGGCCCCCATGAATAATGAGTTCAGTCGAAAGTTTGAAGAGGCTCAGCCAGAGAAAATGCTTCAAGTGTTGAGAAATTTCTTTAGTACTCCCGACGATGTTGAGCGGCACAAAACTAGTTACATCATTTTTAATGCTCGAATGAGGGAGGGTGCATCTGTTATGGATCATGTATTGTACATGATCGAGCAGATCGAGAAACTAAGCAAACTCGACTTTTCTTTGCATGAACAACTGGGGAAGGATGCTATCCTGAACTTTCTATACAAGTCCTACCTACCGTTTCTTAGTCATTTTAGAATGATGAAGTCTGTAGTCAACTACCACGATCTGTTGGGGTTGCTTCAGACTTTTGAGAAGGATCACCAGCTCCACAAGGAGATGGTGAATTTAGTGAGAGGATCTTCTTCGAGCAGTCATCATCCTTTTAAGAAAGAAAAAAAATAAAAAATAAAAAGATATAAAGTGCTGGGAGTCAGATCCAGAAGTCCAAGTATAAGGCCGATCAAAGTCAAGCAGAGTACTTCTTTTGTAAAAAGCAGATCATTGAAAGAGGAATTATCCTCAGTATAAAGCTTCCCTTGATCCGAATAGGCCAAAGAAGAAGCAGCAATCGATTGCTGGACAAGACTTATGTGATAACACCTTGTAACTTTTCTTTTTTTGATATAATGACTTGAGTATTGGATACCAAAAGCTTCATTAATATTTGCAATTCGTTGCAGGATCTTCAGGTCAGTGAGAGGTTTAGAGATGGCGAGAGATTCTTAAATATTGGAGATGAAAGATCAGTTCCAGTTCTAGCTTTAGGAATCATAAAGCTTGTATTCGAATCTCATTCTATTATTCTAAATGAATGTCATTACTATCCTAGTTTTCTTTTAAATGTTACAACTGAGATAAGTGAGTACATGATTCCATGTATCATGCTACATCATTTTTTCATTCATACGTAAACCATTCAACATCATTTTTTCATTCATATATAAATCATTCAACAGAGGATATGTAAATCACTATGTTTGATATAAAAATTGGTACATTCATAGCATAAAATAAAAAATGGTACATTTAAGAAAATACAGCATACAAAGTACTACATCATCACAACACATAACATATAGAATCAAAATGACATCGACACAGTCTAATTCTTAGGATCAACTTGGACAGCAGGACGATAGCGACGGGTAGATGAGGATGGTCTAGAGGAGGATGGCTGACTAGAAGGAGGCTGATGTTGGAAATAGTGTCCCAAAGTCAATCGTCAGCCTGTTGATGGTTATGCTCTTTCTTGTATTAGTATATGAATTATAAATTAATAAAAATTATTTTGATATTTTTCATCACAAATTGTTTCATCTTCTAATGAACTCCTATGTTGTGGTGAAGTCTTTAGGACTATTTAGACTTGACAAAGGAAAATTTATCGTTTAGTCCTTAAACCTGTTCGCGATCAAATGATACATTGTTACCAAGGACAACAACATTTATCAAGTATAGGTCGTTGTGTGACATATGGGTTGGTTGTCCTCTTAACCAAAGAGTATGGAGACACTGGTATGGCATACAGATGATATGTAAGGGTACATCTGCACTGAACGTGACCGACTTTGGAGCCTTTTCTGCTGTCAAGATTTGCTCCGATGGGATATGGGTATAACTGTCCCTCCGACCTGAGACCGCCACGGTGACTTGCAAGCAACTCAATGCACTTAGGCACTGGACTACCTAAATTTCTAATTCAGTGATGGAAGGCTGCTGGGTGTAGTCAAGTACTTGACTTATCGGTGCGTGTGTCAAGATAAAATTGACCACTCCAGTTCAAGAGCTGTGTACAGTCGTGTTTCAATTTACCAAAACCTTGGCCAGGGTAGTCCTAGTGAGGAGTCACAGGACTGTTTGAGTTGAGCATGATTTGGATGATCTAATCGGGGTTGACAGTTTAACCCTGAGTCATCCTAAACACAGGGGTCAAAAGGGATGAATTATACAGTAACCATATTCACGTAGGTTCTGAGTGTTGCGATTATGACTATTCGACCTATCCAGATGTCGGATACCATTGCTAGATGGTCAGTTCGATTAATACAGAAATTGGTTCCTATGCTACCGGCTTAGGTTCAAACCTGCGGGGTCACACACATTAGAGGTTCCTATCTGATCTGATGGCTGATGAAGAGTCTTACATGTCTGAAATGCTATGATCGAGAATCAGGATTCTCTGATCACGAGCATTACACATTTTGGATATCGGGGTCAAGAGTCCCACTGGTTTGGGATTTTTTGATCAGGATTTCATATCGATGGACTCTGATGTTCGATTGCCCATCGGATTTGGACTCAATATTTATGAGAGATTTAATTAGTAATTTGATCATTAATTAACTCAATTTGATTGAGTAATTATTTTTGGATCAAGTCCAATTGAATTGGATTCAGTTGGGTTTGACCCGATTAGGTTAAGTGTTGACCTAATCGCTAAGGTATTTTGGTCCCTGATCTGATCAGAGGTTGGGCTTAGTCAATTCTTGATTTGATTAAGATTTTATTGAGCCTAAATAAGCCTAATTAAGTTGGGTTTAACTTAGTCTAATTGTGCTTAACCTATGTTGATTAGGTTGGTTCAATTATGATCAAACCACCTTTTGAATTCAACTCCCTGCGCCACCTCACTTCTCTGCGCCCATTTGAATTCACGAGAAGCAACTTCTCATGAATTTTCTCTCATGCAGAAGGCATCCCATGCCCACCCTTGTGCACCAATTATCTGGATAAAAATAAGTTAGTTGGCCATTCAAATTCAAAGGATGTTTGAATTTGAATGGGCAACCAACTAATCCATGAGCCACCCACCTTATCTTGTGCGCCCCTTGCTTTATATGAGAAAGAGTTTCTCGTGTAAACTCTATATGTACAAAGAAGCCATGCCTCCTCTCTTCTCATGCACAGAGTGGATAAGGATGAGTTGGTTTGTATTTGAATTCAAATTTGATTTGAATTCAAGTGTGCAACCACTTATCTTTATCCTTTCACGCGGATAAGACACGTCTTGCACTGTTTTAAAAGAGAAAGGGAGGTGGGGTGTGCGTAGAAATTTTTTGAGAGAGAATAGTGGGCGTGAGAAAGCCTTATGCATGAGTAGTAAGTTCAAAAACTTTTGAGAGAAAAAGAAAGAAAAGAAACAAGAGTGGGCGCAGGGTTTTCAGTGAGTAACCTAGGGTTTTTGCCTGGGGTTCGGGAAGTGAGAAGGTGAGCTACGAGTGTCGTGAGCCCACCAAACTTTAGAGAGAGATTCATAAACCTCTCTACCATCTTTGCTGATGATCCAGAGCATCCAAAGAGTCAGCAGACATCGATCGAAGGAGTTCGATCAGCATCGACCATCGAAAGGGCTCTACAATGAACTAGCATTCGTGAGGAGCCGATCAGATCGAAAGCTTCATGTGGATGATCCACGGAGGCCAGATATATTGTGTGGCTGTGTTGCAATGATCTAACCTTCCAGACGTGATCAGATTGCAGCAATCGACTACTTGCACGAAGGTAATGTGTTCTGAACACATAACAGTAAATTATTTACTGTAGAGTTTGAATTTCAAATTTAAATACATGCTATATATCATATTTAGATCCTAGTATAAGGTAAATATATATTAATTAATTAGATTAATTAATATTTTCCACTATAAAATTATAATTTTAAAAAAGTTTTAAAATTATCATTTTATCCCTGTACCGAAATTCACTTCAAATGGTATCTGAGTGGGTTCTAAAATATGATATATATTTACATGCGTAGATTAAGTTATAATCTAAAAATTTAAATTTAAAATTTAAAATTTAAAATTTAAAATTTGAACTTTGAAAGTTATTCGAAATTCAAAATTCAAAAATTTAAAATTTAAATTTTGAAATTTCAAATTTCAAATTTCAAATTTGAAATTCAAAATTTAAAATTTGAAATTCAAAATTTTAAAATTTAAAATTTGAAATTTGTTTGAAATTTGAAATTCAAAATTTGAAATTTGAAATTTAAATTTTAAAATTGGTATATTTAGATATACTTGATCCAAATAGCAAGTAGTCTAATTGGGTTGGTTGCCATGATCATCCGATCATAGGAGAAAAGTAGGGTTTAAAGGCCCTCTCCTCCCATTCGATGGGGTTCTCCTATGGCGGTAGGGGTGCCACTGTAATTATATCCCATACAGATGAAATAGCGAAAGGACTTAATTGTAAAGGTTCTATTGTAAAATTTATCATGAATGTGTTAGATTAGATCTAAAGGAATATTCATGATTTATTTTGATTGAGTTATTTTCTGTTATGTAATTAGTAATAGGATTGCTGTTTATGAAATGTGCTGATCTATTTGTGAAATGAGTTAACACATTTGATGAACAGAAAATAAAATCTTTCAAATTTAAAAATTATTTTTGAAATACCAAATCTTGACCCATCAGCCTAAATACTTAATTAAAAGAATTAAGTATTGTCTAGTTGGTCTAGAATTATGAATTAAGACCTATGACAATTGCATAACTTGTGGGTCAATGGGTTAGATGGATTAGGTCCATAATTAGATTAGACCTAAGGTTAGCTTAAAGAAATAGACTAAATTAGAGTAATTGGTCAAATCTAATCAAAAGTTGAATTAGATTAGGTCAAGGACAATCTAGACTCAACTCCAATAGTTGTAGTTGAATGGGTCCATATTTTTAACTAGACCAAGATGGACTTAATTCATGGCTACGCAGTGGAACCCTATTTACTAAGTTGATCAAATTAAAACTAATAAATCGGTTGGTGTCTAAGGTAAGTTCGGCAGTTTGACCAGTGGTTCTTAAGTGGGAGCTACTTGCATTGATTCGATCTCTGACAGTTAATGGCATATCCCCACCACTGATCTCACTTACCTGACCAACTTGGTGAGTTAGGTTTTCATTAGATCACTTGGTGATTAGGGCTCACCCATGTCATTAGGTAAATCAGTGTGACTGATTTAGGTGCTCCTAATGTCGACTTTAATTAAGTCCTTTTTAATCTGACTTGGTGAAGTCAGTGAGAGGATTAAAATTGGCTGGTTAATTTCTTCTCTTCTATCCTTTAATAAAATCTTCAAAATTATTAGGTCCCTAAAAATGATTAAGTTATAGTGATAACTAAGTCATAGCCTCCCATTAAGTGAGTGATAATGAGTCCATTAGTTAAATAATCATTGGAGGCCCAAAGGCTTGGTGCTTATTGACTAATGAAATTATCATTCATAGTATGATAATTTGGTTGAGTCTTTCTGATGGTGGTTAGGTTGGCCGGCCAAAGTCGGGCCTGATCATTTATTGGTCAGATTCACCAAATCAAGCCATGTTAATGGTTGGACCTAACCAAATCTTTTCAGTGGAGGCCAAAACCTACTGATTAGGTTCTGGGGCAAAATTAATTACTAAAAGTTATTTAGAGAAACAACTAATTATGAACCTACCCATAGATGCATATGGGTTGACCAACCAAAGTTGGGCTCATGTGTAGTCTGTGTGGATTCTATTGGGAATAGTGTCTCAAAGCCAATCGTCAGCCTGTTGACGGTTGTGCTCTTTGTTGTATTAGTACATAAATTATAAATAAATAAAATTTATTTTGGTATTTTTCATCATAAATTATCATCTTCTAATGAACTCCTGTGTTGTGGTGAAGTCTTTAGGACTATTTAGACTCGACAAAGGAGGATTTGTCATTTAGTCCTTAAATTGTTTGCGACCAAATGATACGTTGTTACCAAGGACAACAATGTTTATCGAGTATAGGTCATTGTGTGCCATATAGGTTGGTTGTCTTCTTAACCAAGGAGTGTGGAGACACTGGTATGGCATACAGGTGAGATGTAAGGGTACATCTGCACTAAACATGACCGACTCCGGAGCTATCTCTACTGTCAAGATTTGCTCCGATGGGATATGGGTATAAATGTCCCTCCGACCTGAGACCGTCACGGTGACTTGCAAGCAACTCACTGTACTTAGGCATTGGACTATCTGAATTTCTAATTCAGTGACGGAAGGCTGCTGGGTGTAGTCAAGTACTTGACTTGTCGGTGTGTGTGTCAAGATGGGATTGACCACTCCAGTTCAGGAGCTGTGTATAGTCGTGTTTCAATTTAGCAAAACCTTGGTCAGGATAGTCCTAGTGAGGAGTCACAGGACTGATTGAGTTGAGCATGACTCGGATGATCTAATCAGGGTTGACAGTTTAACCCTGAGTCATCCTAAACACAGGGGTCAAAAGGGATGAATTATACAGTAACCATATTCACGTAGGTTCTGAGTATTGTGATTGTGACTATTCAACCTATCTGGATGTCAGATACCATTGCTAGATGGTCACTTCGATTAGTACAGAAATTGATTTCTGTGCTACCGACTTAGGTTCGAACCTACGGGGTCACACACATTAGAGGTTCCTATCTGATCTGATGGCTGATGAAGAGTCCTAATGCTCATGGACTATGAGTCCTACATGTCTGGGACTCTATGATCGAGAATCAAGATTCTCTGATCATGAGTCCCACACATTTTGGGTACCGGGGTCAAGAGTCCCACTGGTTTGGGACTCTTCGATCAGGGTTACATATCGATGAATTCTGATGCCCGATTACCCATCGGATTTGGACTCAATATTTATGAGATATTTAATTAGTGATTTGATCGCTAATTAACTCAATTTGATTGAGTAATTTTTTTTTGGATCAAGTCCAATTGAATTAGATTCAGTTGGGTTTGACCCGATTAGGTTAAGAGTTGACCTAATCATCGAGATGGTTTGGTCCCTGATTTGATCAGGGGTTGGGCTTAATCAATTCCTGATTTGATTAAGATTTTATTGAGCCTAATTAAGCCTAATTTAGTTGGATTTAAATTAGTCTAATTGGGCCTGTTGGTGCAAAAATCCGCCTGCGCCGGAGAAGCTGGAGCTGAGGAAGCCGCGGTCGCCGCCGGGACCTGCAAGGGAAGTCTAAACCGGAGGTGGGGTTGCTCCGGCAAGACCCTCCGATGCTCAAGTCAGTTCTCTACCTCAACAAGAATGGAGTGCTCGAACGGAGAATTTAGCAGAGTTTTTAGATAGAAGAGAGGGCTTAGAGAATAACGTATCTGGGTCCCCTTTTATAGGCGGGGGAGGCAGCGGGCCGATGGCGACGTTTGTAACCGTCTGGTAGTGGGCCGCCCACAGTCAGGGGAATTGATTGCAGAAGATAGTGGGGTTGACGCGTGGGTATCGCCGCGGCTTACCACGTGGAATCTGTTACGCTGGGTGGAGCAGCATCCGTTGTCGTGACTTGCCAGCAGCTGGGAGAATCGCATGGAATCCGTCGCAGGGGATGGAGCAGATCCGTGGCCGTTACTGCGGCCTGTCAGAGGGTAGTGGAGCTGTGCAGAATCTGCTACGAGAGGTGGAGCAGGGCGGCGATGGCTGCTGTGGCCTGTCAGGGAATGATGAAACTGTGCGGTGTCCGCCATAAAAAGCGGAGCGGGATCGTGGGTGGAGTCTGACCTCTGGGGGAGCCCGGTTGGAACCCTCCTGAAGCTGAAGTCGGGGACGGAGCCCGGATTCTGTGGGAGTCCGGGCGGAACCGCAATTCATGTCGGCGGTGGAGCCCGACTCCCGTAGGAGTCCGGGCGGAACTACAATTCATGTCGGTGGTGGAGCCCGGCTCCCGTAGGAGTCCGGGCGGAACCATTCTGATGTCGGTGGTGAAGCCCGGCTCCCGTAGGAGTCCGGATGGAACCATTCTGATGTCGGCGGTGGAGCACGGCTCCCGTAGGAGTCCGGGCGGAACTACAATTCAGGTCGGTGGTGGAGCCCGGCTCCCGTAGGAGTCCGGGCGGAACCATTCTGATGTCGGCGGTGGGGCCCGACTCCCGTAGGAGTCCGGGCGGAACTACAATTCAGGTCGGTGGTGGAGCCCGGCTCCCGTAGGAGTCCGGGTGGAACCATTCTGATGTCGGCGGTGGGGCCCGGCTCCCGTAGGAGTCCGGGCGGAACCATTCTGATGTCGGCGGTGAAGCCCGGCTCCCGTAGGAGTCCGGGCGGAACCATTCTGATGTCGGCGGTGGAGCCTGGCTCCTGTAGGAGTCCGGGCGGAACCATTCTGATGTCGGCGGTGGAGCACGGCTCCCGTAGGAGTCCGGGCGGAACTACAATTCAGGTCGGTGGTGGAGCCCGGCTCCCGTAGGAGTCCGGGCGGAACCATTCTGATGTCGGCGGTGGGGCCCGGCTCCCGTAGGAGTCCGGGCGGAACCATTCTGATGTCGGTTCTGCTAAGGGTTTCAGCCGTGGGTATTTTATACCCAACACCAGTCCCCCTACTTTCGAGTTTGAATTTCAAATGAAGGAAGTACAGAGAGGGAGAGAGACATAGCTGAAACCATCCCTTCGAATCCTGCGCACTGCCGCCCCCAGATATTTTGGGCATTAAATGAGCGCGTGCCAGGGTCTTTTCGAGATGGGGCGATACGAGGGGGCGCTTCGAGAATCCCGCAGGTACACCGGCCCAGGTACGGTGCAATTATGGCCCTGCCAACCGCAAGCCGTCTTTAGTCGTCTGTCGCGGGGAGTGGGACACGTGTCGAGCGCGGACTGGCCTGGGGGGATTCGAGATTATTATGGCGCCGGATCCCAGGGTCTATTTAAACCCGTCCTCCCCCCTTCGGGCGTCCTACTCCATTTCTGATTTTCGTCGGCGTCTGTCATCTCCCTGAGAGCCTGCTCTCGCGAACGCCCCTTCGAGCTGTAGGCGCCTTCCGTCTTTCGCCCCCCGGGTCCTCAGAGCAAGATAGGTTAGTGCCCCCCTTTTTTTCACCGCCTAGGGATCTTTTGTCTTTTCATTCTCTCCGTGTCTTCCTCCGAGTTGACTTTTGGCGTTTCGTTCTCCTCTCGATTTGCCTTTCTAGGGCCCTTTAGGTTTTCCCCAAAAAATGTCTTCTGAATCTTCTGTCCCCGTAAGTTCTGGGAGTTCTTCTGCTTCGAACCCCCAGGCCCCCGTTTCCGCAGATGAACCCGCGCTCGGGGCAGGGCCTCGCCCGGTTTTCGCGCCGGGCGCCATCTCGTGTTCGTCGACTTCGGACGAACTTCTCCTGATAAGGGCTCGATACGGGGTCCCTGCGGAGTACGACCTGGAGCTCCCTGGCCCCTCTGATAGGGCCAGCGCTCCCCCTCCTGGCCGCTTTTGCCTGTACCAGGAGGCCTTTCGTGCCGGACTTCGGCTTCCGCTCTCAAACTTTGTCGCCGCCTTCTTTTGCTTTTTAGATATTTCACTTGCTTCTGTTGCCCCGAATTCCTTTAGGTTTTTGATAGGGTTTCTCTCTCTCTGCCATATAGCCGAGGTCCAGCCATCCCTCTCCTTATTCAGACATTTCTACACCTTCAAACGCCATCCTTCAGCGAAGGACTGGTGGTACTTCTCCCCTCAGTTCGGTAAGAAGGGGTTGCTGAAGGGCGCCCCTTCTTCGATTCACAACTGGAAGGGGAAATTCCTCTTTGTCTACTGCCCGACCTTAGAGCTAGGTCTGCCCCGTTGGGGGGCTCTGAGGGATTCCGTCCGTCGGGCTCCCAGCCTGGGAGAGGACGACCTCCAGGCCGCCCAGAAGCTTCTGAGTTACCCCGCTCCTTCCCTTCCTAACCTTCTGAGGGAGCCGCTTCTTTTCAACATCAGCCTGAGTCCCCAGGATCCAGCAAGTATTTATCCTTTCTCGCCTTCTTTTTGTTTATCTTTTCTCTCCTCCTCTTCTTCTCTTCTTCTCTCTTTTTTTTTTTTTTTTTTTTTTTTTTTGACTCCGGACTGATCGATGTTGGTTCTTTTTCTTCTTCTTCTCTCCCCCCCCCTTTTTCTTTAGCAATGGACGCCGAAGCCACGCGGATGCTCGCCAAGTCCATGAGAGCCCAGAAGAGGAAGGGCGCGACGACCTCCGGCTCAGCGAAGAGGGCCAAGGTGGGAGAGACGAGCTTGGTCGCGCCCGTCCAGGCGACCCCGGCCATTGACATTCCTTCGGATGCCGAACTAGTGGTCTCCCGGGCTCCCTCTAGGAGCCCACCGACCGAGGTCCCCATTCCGGAGGTCCGCCCCGCGGAGGCGCCTGCTACGGGGAAGAGAAGGAAATCGGTGGCCCGCAGGGCGAGCGGCCACCGAACTGCCGCAGACGAGTCCGTCTGCTCCGAGGGGGGATCGGAGAACCCCTTCAACGACAAGGCTCTGATCAGGCGGCTGCTCGACGGCTGCATTCTGCCCGATGTCGTGGAGAGGATCGACCATGCCGATCCCGATCAGCGGGCCTGGGATACTCTGGGATCCTTTCTTGAGGTAAGCGGATGTTTATTTGCATGATTATTCGGTCTTTGTTGTAATTCTTTATCCGTCCTTGCAGATCGGGCACCAGCTCTTCGCCTACGTCGAGGCATCGGGCCGTGCGAGAAGGGACCTTCTCCGAGCGGAGGAGCGCTGTCGGGACGAGGCTGCCCATCTTCAAGCGAAGACGGCCGAGGTGGCCGCCCTTCGGGAGGCCCTGGAGAGAGAGAGACAGAACCGGGAAGAGGAAAGACAAGCCCGGGAGGAGGAAAGGCAAGTCCGGGAGGCGGAGAGACGGAGCCTGGAGGAGTCGGTGAGGAAGGCGGAGGCCGAGGTCGCCCATCTGGCCGAGCAAACTCCGGTTCTGGTCTCGGAGGCCAGGACCCTTGCGGTGGAGGAGTTCAAGGTCTCCGCGGAGATGAGGGAGCTGAACGTCCAGTTCGGCCTGGAGGCATTTACCAAAGGGTTTGAACTTTGCCGGGAGAAGGTGGCCAGCAGATATCCCGACCTTGGCCTCGAATTCTTGGAGGAGTCCGATGACGAGGCCGGCCCCTCGCCCGTCGCTACAGCAGTTGCACCCCCCGCGTCAAACTCTCCACCCCCTGCTCCCGAGGTCTGAGACCTCCGATCTTGTATCTTCCTTTTGTTGTCATGCTTCCTTTTCATTTGTCTTCAAGATCAAATAAAGCCGAATTTCTTTTTGTGGATGATTTTTTCTTCCCTCTGCTCCTTCTTCCCGGCCTTTCTTCTTGTAACGAATCGGTCTTTGACGCTTGCCTCTTCCGATGGCAGTGTCCCGCTGAAGCACTCCCCTTGCCCCTGGGGGTCCCGCTGAAGTCGACCATCCGACGGTTGAAAAAGGAGGTCCTCCACTTGATGAGGAAGCTGAAAAAGTCGGAAGGTGAGCTCCGTCAGGCGAAAAGATGCCACTCCGAGGCCGCCGCCGAGGCCGCCCACTTCAGGAGTATCCAAGTGAGGGCGATCATGGACTACAGTCGGAGGAAGGCGAGCTTCACAAAAGAGCTTGAGGAATGTAAGAAGAGCGCCAGTGACCGAACTTGGGCTCAAGAAGCCAGGATCAGCGCCCTTAAAGTGGAGCTGTCGGCTGCCAAGAGGAGGATCGGCCAGCTGGAAGGAAACTCATCCTGGCTCACGGTGCGGGATGAGCAGATATGGTCACAAAAAGTTTCCAACCTCCAGAAGCAGCTTCAAGATGCCGAGATGAGCCACGATGTGCAGCGGGCCAGCTGGCGTCGACAGGTAGAGGAGTACAAGGGGAGATTCCACCGATCGGCGGACGAGGTGGTTCGTCTCCAGAGGCAGCTGGTTACTAGGGCGCAGCTTGCTAACGTCCAAGATAACGAAGAGCTCCAAGCCCTGAGAGGCACTGTCGAAGGGATTTCTGCCTCACTTGGGGAGAAGACGGCCGAGCTACAACAGGTAAAAATTCAACTGGGGCTTGAGCGGAAGGCCGTTGCGGACGCAGAGGCGGAGTCTGAAGTATTGCGGAAGTGGTATCGGGAAGCGGAGGCTGAGGTCCGGCGACTTCGTCAGGCGCTCCAGGACACGCTGCGACAGAAGAAAGAACTAGAAGAAACGGTGGAGAGCCTGAGGCAGTCCTGGTTGAGGGATGCAGGTGGCGACTCAAGGTCGGAGGAGGCAGGGCCCCCTTAGAGCCCCTTTGTCTTCGTGTAGCTGTTTTCTTTTTGTCGTTTTGTTTTTCCTTCTCTGGCCGTTCTGGCTTTGTAGTGTATATATTGAAAATGGAAAAAGGAGCGCTTTGTGTTACCTTATTCACGTGTAGTACTGATAATGTCGATTGTTGGACCTTTCTTGTCGTTTGGCTTGTTTGATGTAGATGTCGCCGTGGGGGGGGGGAGCTCCTTCCTTTCATCCGATCTTGTTACGCGGCCGAGTCTTGCCACCATCATTGACCCCTGTCGCAGAAGTGGTGATGGGAGCCCGGCTCCCATGGGAGTCCGGGTGAAGCCGGGCTTTGCGGTGGAATCCGACTCCCGTAGGAGTCCGGGTGAAGTCTTGCTTGGCGGCGGCACCCGGCTCCCGTAGGAGTCCGGGTGAAGTCTTCCCTGGGCGGTGGATCCCGGCTCCCGTAGGAGTCCGGGTGAAGCTTTACCTGGCGGCGGAACCCGGCTCCCATAGGAGTCCGGGTGAAGCTTTACCTGGCGGCGGAACCCGGCTCCCGTAGGAGTCCGGGTGAAGCTTTACCTGGCGGCGGAACCCGGCTCCCGTAGGAGTCCGGGTGGGGCTTTACCTGGCGGCAGAACCCGGCTCTCGTAGGAGTCCGGGTGGGGCTTTACCTTGGCGGCGGAACCCGGCTCCCGTAGGAGTCCGGGTGAAGCTTTACCTGGCGGTGGAACCCGGCTCTCGTAGGAGTCCGGGTGGGGCTTTACCTTGGCGACGGAACCCGGCTCCCGTAGGAGTCCGGGTGAAGCTTTACCTGGCGGTGGAACCCGAGTCCCATAGGAGTCCGGGTGAAGCTTTACCTTGGCGGCGGAACCCAGCTCCCGTAGGAGTCCGGGTGAAGCTTTACCTTGGCGGCGGAACCCGGCTCCTGTAGGAGTCCGGGTGAAGCTTACCTTTGCGGCAGAACCCGGCTCCCGTAGGAGTCTGGGTCTTCCATTTTGCTCGAGCCGGTGGCGAGGTTCTCGTCATCAGCCTGGCTTGTGGGGGCGCGTTAGGGCGCTGTAAGGCCTCTCCCCCCTCCGGTCTAAAAGAACCGGGCCTTCAACTTTGCTCATGTCAGGACGAGGTTCTCCTCCTGTTCCTGACATGGCTATGGGGGCACATTAGGGCGTTGCAAGGCCTCTCCCCCCATCCGGTCTAAAAGAACCGGGCCTTCGACTTTGCTCAAGTTAGGGCGAGGTTTTCCTCCTGTCCCTAACAGGGCTGTGGGGGCACATTAGGGCGTTGTAAGGCCTCTCCCCCCATCCGGTCTAAAAGAACCGGGCCTTTGACTTTGCTCAAGTTAGGGCGAGATTTTTCTCCTGTCCCTAACAGGGCTGTGGGGGCACATTAGGGCATTGTAAGGCCTCTCCCCCCATTCGGTCTAAAAGAACCGGGCCTTTGACTTTGCTCAAGTTAGGGCGAGGTTTTCCTCCTGTCCCTAACAGGGCTGTGGGGGCACATTAGGGCGTTGTAAGGCCTCTCCCCCCATCCGGTCTAAAAGAACCGGGCCTTCGACTTTGCTCATGTCAGGACGAGGTTCTCCTCCTGTTCCTGACACGGCCGTTGCTTTTTGGAGAGGTCGTATCCAGTCATAATACATCCGCGTTAAGCGGGAGGAATGCGTTAGCTAAAAAGAAAAGTAGATTCAAAACGAAACAGTAGGCAATACATTTACAGTTCTCCCGCTCCTCCTTGAGGCCCTCCGGCGATGGAGTCGATGGTCCCAATAGGAGGCCGGTCCCCGGGCTGCTCCTCCCTCTTCTGCGGTTCGGGCGGTGGGAGGGCCCTTGGCCGGTCTCCTCTTCCCTCAGGCCTGCGGCGGATGAATCTATCGAGCCGACCTCGCCGGATGAGCTCCTCGATCTCGTCCTGGAGCTGGATGCGCTCTTCGGTGTCGTGGCCGTGGTCGCGGTGGTAGAGGCAAAACTTGTTGGGGTTGCACTTCCCGGGGTGCGTGCGCATCCTCTCCGACCTAGGGATCAGCTCTCTGACCTCCATCAGTACCCGGGCCTTCGAGGCGTTGAGGGGGGCGTAGCTGCGGAACTTCCCTGGCGGGGAACCCCGCCGAAACCTGTTGTTCGGGCTCCTCTGCCTGCGTGTCCGGGGTGGAGTATGGGCGCGCTTGTGCCCAGGAGGGGATCGGGAGCGAGGCCGGGCTTCCCCTGGCCTCTTCTCAACCGCGGGCTTGCCAGAATCTCCCACCTGGCGCTCCCTCGCAGCCTCTTCATCCTTCATTCTGAAGGCCTCTTCCGCTCGGGCGTATCCTTCAGCCCGAGCCAGCAGATCGGCAAAATCCCTGGGGTACTTCTTCTCCAGGGAGTACAAGAGATCATTCTTCTGAAGGCCACCCTTCAGGGCGGCCATGGCAACCGACTGGTCCAAGTTCCGGACCTCCAACGCCGCGATGTTGAAGCGGTTGATGTAGGCCCGTATGGACTCCCCTTCTCTCTGCTTGATGTTGATGAGGGACTCCGAACCTTTTCGGGGACGTCGGCTGCTGACAAAATGGGCCACGAATTGGTGGCTCATTTGGTCGAAGGAGAAGATGGTACCTGGTTTCAGTGCCGAGTACCAGTTTCTTGCTGCTCCCTTCAAAGTAGACGGGAAAGCCCGGCACAAGATGGCGTCGGGGGCACCATGAAGCAGCATCATCGTTCGGAAGGCTTCCAGGTGGTCCACCGGGTCCGACGTCCCGTCGTAGCTTTCAAACTGGGGGAGCTTGAAATTCGGCGGGATCGGTTCCTGCATGATCATCTGGGAGAAAGGAGGGTCAGTGCAGATATCCTCACCGTAAGCGAGAGGCGCATGGCGGAGTTCTTCGATCCGCCGGTTCATCTCCTGGAGCCTCTGGTCCAGGAAGTCCTCTCGGCCCCGAGTCTCGAGGGTCCTTTGGCAGAACGGGGGCAGGGATCTCCCAGGGGTGGAGTCGTGGTCTGATTGAGGGCTCTCCACCCTTGGATTCGCCCTCCCGGGAAGGATGGGGCGGCTGGCCCAGGTGGCCCGCCCCACCGCCGGGTTCTGGCCTCCCGGAGATGCCTCCTCCGGGTGTGCCGACGCCTGCGGCTGCTGCTGCTGCATTGCCTGCACGGCTTCGACGAGTCCCTTGACCTGCTGCGCCAGCAAGTCAAACTGTTCCGCGCCGACCGCCGCCGCCGGAGGGGGAGGAGGCTGAGAAACTGGGGGGGAGGCCGGAGCTTGAGATCTGGCCGCGGAGGCCGTAGACCGCCGGGTGGACGCCCTGCGTGGAGGCATCGAATGTTGATCTCGCAGGAGAAGATTGAGAGCGGGCGACGGGGAAACAGTCGGAGACAGCCCCGTAGAACACTCCTTTAATAACAAGGGTGCTGCGAAGATTCGCGCCCCTTCCTCTAGCGCCAATCCTGTTGGTGCAAAAATCCGCCTGCACCGGAGAAGCTGGAGCTGAGGAAGCCGCGGTCGCCGTCGGGACCTGCAAGGGAAGTCTAAATCGGAGGTGGGGTTGCTCCGGCAAGACCCTCCGACGCTCAAGTCAGTTCTCTGCCTCAACAAGAATGGAGTGCTCGAACGGAGAATTTAGCAGAGTTTTTAGATAGAAGAGAGGGCTTAGAGAATAACGTATCTGGGTCCCCTTTTATAGGCGGGGGAGGCAGTGGGCCGATGGCGACGTTTGTAACCGTCTGGTAGTGGGCCGCCCACAGTCAGGGGAATTGATTGCAGAAGATAGTGGGGTTGACGCGTGGGTATCGCCGCGGCTTACCACGTGGAATCTGTTACGCTGGGTGGAGCAGCATCCATTGTCGTGACTTGCCAGCAGTTGGGAGAATCGCATGGAATCCGTCGCAGGGGATGGAGCAGATCCGTGGCCGTTACTGCGGCCTGTCAGAGGGTAGTGGAGCTGTGCAGAATCTGCTACGAGAGGTGGAGCAGGGCGGCGATGGCTGCTGTGGCCTGTCAGGGAATGATGAAACTGTGCGGTGTCCGCCATAAAAAGCGGAGCGGGATCGTGGGTGGAGTCTGACCTCTGGGGGAGCCCGGTTGGAACCCTCCTGAAGCTGAAGTCGGGGACGGAGCCCGAATTCCGTGGGAGTCCGGGCGGAACCGCAATTCATGTCGGTGGTGGAGCCCGGCTCCCGTAGGAGTCCAGGCGGAACTACAATTCATGTCGGTGGTGGAGCCCGGCTCCCGTAGGAGTCCGGGCGGAACCATTCTGATGTCGGCGGTGAAGCCCGGCTCCCGTAGGAGTCCGGGCGGAACCATTCTGATGTCGACGGTGGAGCCCGGCTCCCGTAGGAGTCCGGGCGGAACCATTCTGATGTCGGCGGTGGAGCACGGCTCCCGTAGGAGTCCGGGCGGAACTACAATTCAGGTCGGTGGTGGAGCCCGGCTCCCGTAGGAGTCCGGGCGGAACCATTCTGATGTCGGCGGTGGGGCCCGGCTTTCGTAGGAGTCCGGGCGGAACTACAATTCAGGTCGGTGGTGGAGCCCGGCTCCCGTAGGAGTCCGGGCGGAACCATTCTGATGTCGGCGGTGGGGCCCGGCTCCCGTAGGAGTCCGGGCGGAACCATTCTGATGTCGGCGGTGAAGCCCGGCTCCCGTAGGAGTCCGGGCGGAACCATTCTGATGTCGACGGTGGAGCCCGGCTCCCGTAGGAGTCCGGGCGGAACCATTCTGATGTCGGCGGTGGAGCACGGCTCCCGTAGGAGTCCGGGCAGAACTACAATTCAGGTCGGTGGTGGAGCCCGGCTCCCGTAGGAGTCCGGGCGGAACCATTCTGATGTCGACGGTGGGGCCCGGCTCCCGTAGGAGTCCGGGCGGAACCATTCTGATGTCGGTTCTGCTAAGGGTTTCAGCCGTGGGTATTTTATACCCAACAGGGCCTAACTTATTTGGTTCAATTAGGTTGGTTTAAATAATGAAACCACCTTGACCCATTCTCCCTGCGCCACCTCACTTCCACTGCGCCCTTTTGAATTCACGAGAAGGAAGTTCTCATGAATTTTTTCTCACGCAAAGCCCTCCTCATGCCCTACTTTAATGCACCATATGAGTAGATAAGGATGATTGGTTGGCCATTCAAATTCAAAACAAAGTTTGAATTTGAATGAGCAACCAATCTTAGCACCTTGACCTTATCCTCTTTTAATGCCCCATTTATTACATGAGAAAATGTTTCTCATGAAATCACCCATGCACAAATTAAGCCACGCCCTCTTCTTCTCACACCCTTAGTGGATAGGAATAAATTGGTTTCCATTTGAATTCAAAATTTGATTTGAATTCAAATGTGCAATTACTCATCTTTATCCTCTCACGTGGATAAGACATTTGACATTGTTTTAAAAGGAGGAGAAGAGTGGGGCGTGTACAAGAAAAATTTTTGAAGAGAAAATCTAGGTGTGAGGAATCCTTGTGTGCAAGATGAAGGTCTATATCCTTCTGAGAGAAAAAGAAAGAAAAGAAAGAAAAAGTGTGCGCAGGGTTTCAGTGAGTTCTTCAGGGTTTCAGCCTGGAGTTCGGAAAGTGAAAAGGTGAGCTACGAGTGTCGTGAGCCCACCAAATTTTAGAGAGATCTTCAACATCCTCTCAACCATATCTACTGATGATCTAAAGTATCTAAAGAATCAGCATACATCGATCGAAGGAGTTCGATCAGCATCGACTGTCGAAAGGGCTCTACAATGAGCTAACACTCGTAAGGAGTCGATCAGACCGAGAGCTTCATGTGGATGATCCACAGAGGCCAGACATATTGTGTGGCTATATTATGATGATCAAACTCTTTCAACGGTAATCAGATTACGACGATCTATTATCCGCACAAAGGTATTGTGTTCTGAACACATTACAGTAAAGTGTTTACTGTTCAAATTTAAATTTTAAATTTAAATTCATGCATGCTATATATCATATTTAGATCTTAGCGTAGGATAAATTTATGTTAATTAATTAGATTAATTAATATTTTTTCATTGTAAAATCATAATTTTGAAAAAGTTTTAAAATTACCATTTTACCCCTGCATTGAATTTCCCCACAAATGGTATTAGAGTGGATTTTTAGATATGATATATATATATTTGCATGCATAGATTAAGTTGTCATTTAAAAGTTTATAATTTAAAAATTGAAATTCAAAATTTAAAATTTAAATTTTGAAAGTTGTTCGAAATTCAAAATTCAAAAAAATTTGAAATTCAAATTTTGAAATTTGAATTTTCAAATTTGAAATTTGAAATTCAAAATTCAAAAATTTGAAATTCAAAATTTGAAATTTAAAATTTAAAATTTGGTTGAAATTTTAAATTTGAAATTCAAAATTTAAAATTCAAAATTTAAAATTCAAATTTTGAAATTTAAAATTTTGAAATTTGAAATTTGAAATTTATTTGAAATTTGAAATTCAAAATTTAAAATTTGAAATTTGAAATTTAAATTTTGAAATTGGTATATTTAGATATACTTGATCCAAGTAGCAAGTAATCGAATTGGGTTGGTTGCCATGGTCGTCCGATCATAGGAGAAAAGTAGGGTTTAAAGGCCCTCTCCTCTCATTCGATGGGGTCTCCTATGGCGGTAGGGGTGCCACTGCAATTATATCCCATGCAGATGAAGCAGCAAAAAGAATTAATTGTATAGGTTCAATTATGAAATTTATCATGAATGTGTTAGATTAGATCTAAAGAAATATTCATGATTTATTTTGATTGAGTTATTTTTTGTTATGTAATTAGCAGTAGGATTGCTATTTATGAAATATGCTGATCTATTTATGAAATGAGTCAACATATTTGGTGAACAAAAAATAAAATCTTTCAAATTTGAAAATTATTTTCGAAATGCCAAACCCTGATCCATCAGCCCAAATACTTAATTAAAAGAATTAAGTGTTGTCTAGTAGGTCTAGAATTGTGAATTAAGACCTAAGATAATTGCATAAACTTATGGGTCAATGGGTTAGATGGATTAGATCCATAATTGGATTAGACCTAAGGTTAGCTTAAAGAAATAGACTAAATTAGAATAATTGATCAAATCTAATCAAAAGTTGAATTAGATTAGGTCAAGGATACTCTAGACTCAACTCCAATACTTGTAGTTGAATGGGTCCATGTCTTTAACTAGACCAAGATGGACTTAATTCATGGCTATGCGATGGAACCCTATTTACTAAGTTGATCAAATTAAAACTAATAAATCGGTTGGTGTCTAAGGTAAGTTTGGCAGTTTGACCAGTGGTTTTTAAGTGGGAGCTACTCGCAGTGATTCGATCTCTGACGAGTTAATGGCTTATCCCCACCACTGATCTCACTTACCTGGCCAATCTGGTGAATTAGATTTTGATTAGATTACTTGGTGATTAGCGCTCACCCATGTCATTAGGTAAATCAGTGTGACTGATTTAGGTGCTCCTAATGCCGGCTTTAATTAATTTTTTTTTTTTTAATCTGACTTGGTGAAGTCAGTGGGAGGATTGAAATTGGCTGGATATTTTTTTCTCTTCGATTCTTTAATAAAATCCTCAAAAATTATTAGGTCCCTAAAAATGATTAAGTTATATTGATAACTAAATCATAGCCTCCCATTAAGTGAGTGATAATGAGTCCATTAGTTTAATAATCATTGGAGGCCCAAAGGCCTGATGCTTATTGACTAATGGAATTATCATTTATAATATCATAATTTGGTTTGAGTCTTTCTGATGGTGGTCAGGTTGGCCGGCCAAAGTCGGACCTGATCATTTATTGGTCCGATTCACCAAATCAAATCATGTTAATGGTTGGACCTAACCAGATCTTTTCAGTGGTGGCCAAAGCCTACTGATTAGGTTCTGGGGCAAAATTAATTACTAAAAGTTTTTAGAGAAACAACTGGTTATGAACCTACCCATAGATGCACATGGGTTGACCAACCAAAGTTGGGCTCGTGTGTAGTCTGTGTGGATTCTAGTACCCACTAAGGAATTAAAGTAATTCCTCGAATTGGAGGTTGAGGCTACCAATTCGTAAAAATACTGGGAGAAACTTTAGACTAAAGTCCAAGTCTTTAGTATTAATAATTTAGGTACTAATATAGGTCTGGTTTTCCTTTATACAGCTATGGCCACTACCCTATCGCTCCGATCATTATTAGATAATGACAAGCTCATGGGACCTAATTTCGATAGCTGGTATCAAAAATTAAAAATCATCCTTGAGCATGAGCGGATCCTTTATGTAGTAACGGATCCGGCACCTGAGGAGCCAGCTCTGAATGCTAGAGGGATGGTTCGAGATACTTACCAGAAGTGGCTCAACGACCGCACCACCGTTCGGTGCATAATGCTGGCGGTAATGAATGATGAGTTCAGCCGCAGGTTCGAGAATGCCTAGCCACAGGAGATGCTTCAAATGTTGAACGACTCTTTTGGCACGCCTGACAATGTTGAAAGGCACAAAACTAGTTGTGCCATTTTCAATGCTCAGATGAGGGATGGAGTCTCAGTCACTGATCATGTACTATACATGATCAAAATGATTGAGCGCCTAAGTAAACTAGGCTTTCTCCTGCACGAGCAGCTCGATAAGGATGCGATCCTTAATTCTCTGCCCAAGTCCTACCTTCCCTTCCTTACTCATTTTCAAATGACAAAGCCTGCAGTGAACTACCACGGCTTGTTGGGGTTGCTGCAGAACTTTGAAAAGGACCACCAGCTCCATAAGGAGTCGGTAAATATTGTGGGAGGGTCTTCTTCTGGTCGTCGACCCTTTAAGAAAGGGAAGAAGAACAAGAAGAAGAAGAATAAGAAGGTGCAGCCGCATGCTGGGATGTCTGCATAGGATCAGACTAAGAAGCACAAGCCCGACCAAAGCCAGGCGGAGTGCTTCTTTTGCAAGAAGTAGGGGCACTGGAAGAGGAACTGTCCTCTATACATTACCTCACTGGACCCGAATAGGCCAAAGAAGAAGCAAGGTACTTATATGATAACACCTTGCAACTTTTTCATTTGTGATACTACTACCTAGGTATTGGATACCGAAAGCCCTTATCATATTTGCAATTCGATGCAGGGTCTGCAGGTCAGTAGGAGATTTGATGAAGGTGAGAGATTTCTGAATGTTGGAGATGGAAGCAAAGTTTCAGTTCTAGCATTAGGAATCATGAACCTTGTAATCAATTCTCAAAATATAATTCTGAGTGAATATCACTATTGTCCCATCTTTTTATTAAATATTATTTCTGTAGGCCTTTTGGCCATGAACGGTTATCAATTTTTAATAAAAGAAAATGTTTGTAATATCATTTTTAATGGTGTTATAATGTTTGTTGGATAACTTAATAATGGAATTTACTTTCTATCACAACCTATTAATGTGGTTCAAACCTTCGGTAAACGCCCTAGAATAGATAATGTGTCAGAAGTCTACCTTTGGCACTGTAGGCTAGGTCATATCAATAAGAACAGGATAAACAAGTTGGCTCAAGAAGGAATTCTTGAAATAGGTGATTGTGAATCACTTCCAACCTGTGAGTCCTGTCTTCTTGGTAAAATGACCATGTCACCTTTTACTGGAAAAGGTGAGCGAGCCAGTGAACTCTTGGGTTTGGTACATTCTGATGTATGTGGACCCATGAGCTCAAGTGCAAGAGGTGGATATTTCTACTTCATAACCTTCACAGACGACCTATCGAGGTATGGGTATGTCTATTTAATGAAGCATAAGTCGGAGTTGTTTGAAATGTTCAAACTATTTCGAAATGAGGTAGAAAAATAAACTAAAAAGTGTATTAAAACTCTTCGATCTGATCGAGGAGGTGAATACCTTTTCAATGATTTTCTGACATATCTTACGGAGAATGAGATTCTCTCTCAGTGGATACCTCCTGGAACACCACAGCATAATGGTGTGTCTGAAAAGAAGAATCGGACCTTGTTGGACATGGTTCGATCCATGATGGGGTTTGCTGGTCTGCCGATCTTTCTTTGGGGATTTGCACTCGAATCGGCTTGTTACCTTCTAAATAGGGTTCCGAGTAAGTCTGTAACCAAAATGCCATATGAGATATGGATAGGACGTAAGCCAGTACTCTCGCACCTTAGGGTTTGGCGGTGTCCGACTTATGTTAAACGTTTAATTATGGACAAGCTTGGACCTAGGTCTGACAAGTATAATTTTATAGGGTACCCAAAAGAGATCAAAGGGTATTACTTCTACCTAGCTGATGAGCAAAAAGTGTTTGCCAGTCTTAAGGCAATCTTTTTGGAAAGGAAGTTCCTTGGTGAAGAGACTATTGCCTCTAAGGTCGAACTTGACGAAATTCGACAGGTAAAAAATCCGATGCAAGTTGCTGAACCTGAACCGGATTTGATTAGATCAAATCCGGAGCCCATTGTTCAAGCACCCTTAAGGCGATCTGGTAGAGTACCACATCAACCGGACAGATACTATGGTTTCTTGATCTGGGACGACGATCCTATCGAACTTGATGAAAATGATGAAGATCCGATCACCTACATGGATGCAATGCAGAGACCCGACTCTGAGAAATGGCTAGAGGCCATGAAATCCGAAATGAAGTCCACGAAGGTCAACGATGTGTGGACATTGGTTGATCCATCCGAAGGAGTAAAACGCATAGGGTGTAAGTGGGTCTTCAAGAGGAAGAGGGGCACAGATGGAAAGGTGGAAACCTATAAAGCCCATCTGGTTGTCAAGGGATATCATCAACGTTATGGTATAGACTATGATCAGACATTTTCTCCTGTGGCAATGCTCAAATCCATTCGAATTATGCTTGCGATAGCTGCCCATCTGGACTATAAAATCTGGCAGATGGATGTGAAGATAGCTTTCCTAAACGAAGAGCTGGATGAAGAGGTGTATATGATACAACCTGAAGAATTCACATCCACAGATGAGTCTAAGGTGTGCAGACTACAGAGGTCCATTTATGGACTTAAGCAGGCATCCCGAAGTTGGAACATACATTTTGATAGGACGATCAAGACGTATGGCTTCGTTAAGAACGGAGAAGAGCCCTGCATTTATAAGTGGGCTAATGGTCCAGTAGTAGTATTTCTTGTATTGTATGTGGATGACATTCTCTTAATAAAGAATGATATCCCTGTATTACAAGGAATAAAGATTTGGCTGTCGTCACAGTTCTCCATAAAGGATCTGGGAGAAGCTTCCTATATCCTAGGGATGAGGATCTATAAAGATAGATTTAAAAGGTTGCTTGGTTTATCCCAGTCTACGTACATTGATACTATGCTGAAGAGGTTCAGTATGGAGAATTCCAAGAAAGGTTATCTACCGATAGGCTATGAAATTTCTCTCTCGAAGAGGGATTATCCGACAACACCTCAAGAGAGAGAGCATATGGATAGGATTCCATATGCTTCGACAGTGGGATCTATCATGTACGCCATGACATGTACATGATCAGATGTGGCATACTCACTAGGGGTAGTGAGTAGATACCAATCTAATCCAGGGGAGAATCACTGGAAGGTTGTTAAAACCATCCTGAAGTATTTAAGAAATACTAAGGACCAGTGGCTTGTTTGTGGTGAATCAGACTTGAGACTTATAGGGTTTACAGACTTTAGTTTTCAGTCTAATCATGATGACAGCAAGAGTATGTCGGGATTTATTTTTACCCTTAATGGTGGGGCTGTCTGCTGGAAAAGTTTCAAGCAGCACACAGTGGCTGATTCAGTTTGCGAGGTGGAGTATGTCGCTGCATCAGATGCTGCCAAAGAAGCGGTGTGGCTGAAAAAATTCATCATCGAGCTCGGAGTAGCACCCTCCATTGTTGGTCCAGTTCTGCTCTACTGTGACAGCTCTGGAGCCATTGCTCAGGCGAAGGAACCGAAGGCACACCAGCAGACGAAGCATATTCTGCATCGCTACCATCTCATCCGAGAAATCGTGGATCGAGGTGACGTCGACCTTCAGAAGATTGATGGAAAGGAGAATCTAGCCAATCCATTCACTAAAGCCATTGTAGTGAAGAAGTTCGACGACTTCAAGTCAAAGATGGGTATTAGATACTGCACCGATTGGCTTTAGGCCAAGTGGGAGATTGTTGGGAATAGTATCCCAAAGCCAATCGTCAGCCTGTTGACAGTTGTGCTCTTTATTGTATTAGTACATAAATTATAAATAAATAAAAATTATTTTGATATTTTTTATCATAAATTATCATCTTCTAATGAACTCCTATGTTGTGGTGAAGTCCTTAGGACTATTTAGACTCGACAAAGGAGGATTTATCGTTTAGTCCTTAAATCTGTTTGCGACCAAATGATACGTTGTTACCAAGGACAATAATGTTTATCGAGCATAGGTCGTTGTGTACCATATAGGTTGGTTGTCCTCTTAACCAAGGAGTGTGGAGACACTGGTATGGCATACAGGTGAGATGTAAGGGTACATCTGTACTGAACGTGACCGACTCCGGAGCTATCTCTGCTGTCAAGATTTGCTCCGATGGGATATGGATATAAATGTCCCTCCGACCTGAGACCGCCATGGTGACTTGCAAGTAACTCACTGCACTTAGGCACTAGACTACCTAAACTTCTAATTCAGTGATGGAAGGCTGCTGGTGTAGTCAAGTACTTGACTTGTCGGTGCATGTGTCAAGATGGGATTGACCACTCCAGTTCAGGAAATGTATACAGTCATGTTTCAATTTAGCAAAACTTTGGCCAGAGTAGTCCTAGTGAAGAGTCACAGGACTGATTGAGTTGAGCACGACTCGGATAATCTAATCAAGGTTGATAGTTTAACCCTGAGTCATCCTAAACACAGGGCTCAAAAGAGAAGAATTATACAGTAACCATATTTACGTAGGTTCTGAGTGTTGCGATTGTAACTATTCGACCTATCCGGACATCGGGTGTTATTGTTAAATGGTCACTTCGATTAGTACAGGAATTGGTTCCTGTGCTACCGGCTTAGGTTCGAACCTACGGGGTCACACACATTAGAGGTTCCTATCTGATCTGATGGCTGATGAAGAGTCCTAATGCTCATGGACTATGAGTCCTACATATCTAGAACTCTGTGATCGAGAATCAAGATTCTCTGATCATGAGTCCCACACATTTTTGGTACCGGGGTCAAGAGTCCCACTGGTTTGGGACTCTTCGATTAGGGTTACATATTGATGAATTCTGATGTCCGATTACCCATCGAATTTGGACTCAATATTTATGAGAGATTTAATTAATAATTTGATCACTAATTAACTCAATTTGATTGAGTAATTTTTTTTTGGATCAAGTCCAATTGAATTGGATTCAGTTGGGTTTGACCCGATTAGGTTAAGAGTTGACCTAATCATCGAGATGGTTTGGTCCCTGATTTGATCAGGGGTTGGACTTAATCAATTCCTGATTTGATTAAGATTTTATTGAGCCTAATTAAGCCTAATTTAGTTGGATTTAAATTAGTCTAATTGGGCCTAACTTATTTGGTTCAATTAGGTTGGTTTAAATAATGAAACCACCTTGACCCATTCTCCTTGCGCCACCTCACTTCCACTGTGCCCTTTTGAATTCACGAGAAGGAAGTTCTCATAAATTTTTCCTCATGCAAAGCCCTCCTCACGCCCTACTTTAATGCACCATATGAGTGGATAAGGATGATTGGTTGGCCATTCAAATTCAAAATATAGTTTGAATTTGAATGAGCAACCAATCTTAGCGCCTTGACCTTATCCTCTTTTAACGCCCCATTTATTACACGAGAAAATGCTTCTCATAAAATTACTCACACACAAATTAAGCCATGCCCTCCTCTTCTCACGTCCTTAGTGAATAGGAATAAATTGATTTCCATTTGAATTCAAAATTTAATTTGAATTCAAATGTGCAATTACTCATCTTTATCCTCTCATGTGGAAAAGATGTTTGACATTATTTTAAAAGGAGGAGAAGAGTGGGGCGTGTGCAAAAAAAAATTTTGGAAAGAAAATCTGGGTGTGAGGAATCCTTGTGTGCAAGGTGAAGGTCTATATCCTTTCGAGAGAAAAAGAAAGAAAAGAAAGAAAAAGTATGCGCAGGGTTTCAGTGAGTTCTTCAGGATTTCAGCCTAGAGTTTGGGATTTGAAAAGATGAGCTACGAGTGTCGTGAGCCCACCAAATTTTATGAAGATCTTCAACATCTTCTCAAGCACGTCTGCTGATGATTCAGAGCATCCAAAGAATCGACAGACATCGATCAAAGGAGTTCGATCAGCATCGACCGTCGAAAGGGCTCTACAACGAGCTAGCACTCGTGAGGAGTCGATCAGATCGGAAGCTTTGTGTGGATGATCCACAGAGGCCAGACACACTGTGTGGCTACATCGCGATGATCAGACTCTTTCGACGGTGATCAGATTGCGGCGATCTATTACCCACACAAAGGTATTGTGTTCTGAACACATTATAGTAAAGTGTTTACTGTTCAAATTTAAATTTCAAATTTAAATGCATGCATGCTGTATATCATATTTAGATCCTAGTGTAAGGTAAATTCATGTTAATTAATTAGATTAATTAATATTTTTTTACTGTAAAATCATAATTTTGAAAAAGTTTTAAAATTATCATTTTCTCCCTGCACTGAATTTTTCCACAGATTCTAGTACCCACTAAGAAATTAAAGTAATTTTTCGAATTGGAGGTTGAAGCTATCAGTTCGTAAAAAATACTGGAAGAAACTTGAGACTAAAGTCCAAGTCTTTAGTATTAATAATTTATATACTAGTAGAGGTCTGATTTTCCTTTATGCAGCTATGACCACTACCCTGTCGCTTCAGTCATTATTAGATAATGACAAGCTCATGAGACCTAATTTCGATAGCTGGTATTAAAAATTGAAAATCATCCTTGAGCATGAGCGGATCCTTTATGTAGTAATGGATCCGGCACCTGAGGAGCTAGCCCCGAATGCTAGAGGAACGGTCTGAGACACTTACTAAAAGTGGCTCAACGACCGCACCACCGTTCGGTGTATAATGCTGGCGGTAATGAATGATGAGTTCAGTCGTAGATTCGAGAACACCCAGCCACAGGAGATGCTTCAAATATTGAACGACTCCTTTGGCACGCCTGACGATGTTGAAAGGCACAAAACTAGTTGTGCCATTTTTAATGCTCGAATAAGGGATGGGGCATCAGTCACTGATCATGTACTGTACATGATCAAAATGATTGAGCACCTAAGTAAACTGGGCTTTCCCTTGCACGAGCAGCTCGCTAAGGATGCGATCCTTAATTCTTTGCCCAAGTCCTTCCTCCCCTTCCGTACTCATTTTCGGATGACAAAGCCTGCAGTGAACTATCATGGCTTGTTGGGGTTGCTGCAGAACTTTGAGAAGGACCACCAGCTCCATAAGGAGTCGGTGAATGTTGTGGGAGGGTCTTCTTCTGGACGTCGACCCTTTAAGAAAGGAAAGAAAAATAAGAAGAAGAAGAATAAGAAGGTGCAGCCGCATGCTGGGATATCTGCACAGGGTCAGACCAAGAAGCTCAAGCCCGACCAGAGCTAGGTGGAGTGCTTCGTTTGCAAGAAGCAGGGGCATTGGAAGAGGAACTATCCTCTATACATTGCCTCCCTAGACCCGAACAGGTCGAAGAAGAAGCAAGGTAATTATATGATAACACCTTGCAACTTTTTCATTTGTGATACTACTGTCTAGGTATTGGATACCGGAAGCCCTTATCATATCTGTAATTCGATGCAGGGTCTGCAGGTCAGTAGGAGATTTGATGAAGGCGAGAGGTTCCTGAACGTTGGAGATGGAAGCAAAGTTTCAGTTCTAGCTTTAAAAATCATGAACCTTGTAATCAACTCTCATAATATAATTTTTAGTGAATGTCACTGTTGTCCAAGTTTTTTATTAAATATTATTTCTGTAGGCTTTTTGGCCATGTACGGTTATGAATTTTTAATAAAAGAAAATGTTTGCAATATCATTTTGAATGGTGTTATAATATTTGTTGGACAACTACATAATGGAATATACTTACTATCACAGCCTGTTAATGTGGTTCAAACCTTTGGTAAATGCCCTAGAATAGATAATGTGTTAGAAGTCTACCTTTGGCACTGTATGCTAGGTCATATCAATAAAAACCAAATAAACAGGTTGGCTCAAGAAGAAATTCTTGAAGTTGGTGATTGTGAATCACTTCCAACCTGTGAGTCCTGTCTTCTTAGAAAGATGACCAAGTCATCTTTTACTGGAAAAGATGAGCGAGCCAGTGAACTCTTGGGTCTGGTACATTCTGATATATATGGATCCATGAGCTCAAGTGCAAGAGGTGGATATTTCTACTTCATAACCTTCACAGATGACCTATCGAGGTATGGGTATGTCTACTTAATGAAGCATAAATCGGAGTCGTTTGAAATGTTCAAACTATTCTGAAATGAGGTAGAAAAATAAACTAGGAAGTGTATTAAAACTCTTCGATCTGATCGAGGAGGTGAATATCTTTCCAATGAGTTTCTGACATATCTTAGAAAGAATGGAATTCTCTCTCAATGGACTCCTCCTGGAACACCACAGCATAATGGTATGTCTGAAAGGAGGAATCGGACCTTGTTGGACATGGTTCGATCCATGATGGGGTTTGTTGGTCTATCGATCTCCCTCTGGGGATATGTGCTCGAATCGGCTTGTTACCTTCTAAATAGGGTTTCGAGTAAGTCTGTAACCAAAACGTCATATGAGATATGGATAGGACGTAAGCCAGTACTCTCGCACCTTAGGGTTTGGGGGTGTCCGGCTTATATTAAATGTTTAATAACGAATAAGCTTGGACCTAGATCTGACAAGTGTTATTTCATAGGATACCCAAAAGAGACCAAAGGGTATCATTTCTACCTAGCTGATGAGCAAAAGATGTTTGTCAGCCTTAAGGCAATCTTTTTGAAAAAGGAGTTCCTTGGTGAAGGGACTATTGCCTCTAAAGTCAAACTTGAAGAAGTTCGGCAGGTGAAAAAACCGACACAAGTAGCTGAACCTGAATCAGATTTGGTTAGATCAGATTCGGAGCCCATTATTAATGCACCCTTAAGGCAGTCTGGTAGAGCACCATGTCAACCGGACAGATACTATAGTTTCTTGATCTGGGACGGTGATCCTGTCGAACTTGATGAAAATGATGAGGATCCAATCACCTACATGGATGCAATGCAGAGACCTGACTCTGAGAAATGGTTAGAGGCTATGAAATCCAAAATGGAGTCTATAAAGGTCAACGATGTGTGGACATTGGTTGACCCACCCGAAAGAGTAAAACCCATAGGGTGTAAGTGGGTCTTCAAAAGGAAGAGGGACGCAGACGAAAAGGTGGAGACCTATAAAGCCCATCTAGTTGCCAAGGGATATCGTCAACATTATGGTATAGACTATGACAAGACATTTTCTCCTGTGGCAATACTCAAATCCATTCGGATTATGCTTGCGATAGCTGCCCATCAGGACTATGAAATCTGGCAGATGGATGTGAAGACAGCTTTTCTAAATAGAGAGCTGGACGAAGAGGTGCATATGATACAACCTAAAGGATTCACATCCACAGATGAGTCTAAGGTATGCAGGCTACAGAGGTCCATTTATAGACTTAAGCAGGTATCCCAGAGTTAGAACATACATTTTAATAGGACGATCAAAACGTATGGCTTCGTTAAGAACAGAGAAGAGCCCTGTATTTATAAGTGGGCTAATGGTCTAGTAGTGGTAGTTCTTATATTGTATGTGGATGACATTCTCTTAATCGGGAATGATGTCCCTGCATTACAGGAAATAAAGATTTAGCTGTCGTCACAGTTCTCCATGAAGGATCTGGGAGAAGCTTCCTACATCCTAGGGATGAGGATCTATAGGGATAGATCTAAAAGGTTGCTTGGCTTATCCCAGTCCACGTACATTGATACTATGCTGAAGAGATTCAGTATGAAGAATTTCAAGAAAGGCTATCTACCGATAGGCCATGAAATTTCTCTCTCGAAGAGGGATTGTCCAACAACACCTCAAGAGAGAGAGCGTATGGATAGAATTCTATATGCTTCGACGGTGGGATCTATCATATATGTCATGACATGTACATGACCAGATGTGGCATACTCACTAGGGGTAGTGAGTAGATACCAATCTGATCCAGGAGAGAATCATTGGAAGGTTGTTAAAACCATCCTGAAGTATTTAAGAAATACTAAGGACCAGTGGCTTGTTTATGGTGAATCGAACTTGAGACTTATAGGATTTACAGACTCTAATTTCCAGTCTGATCACGATGACAGCAAGAGTGTGTCGGGATTTATTTTTACCCTTAATGGTGGGGCTGTCTGCTGGAAGAGTTCCAAGCAGCACACAGTGACTGATTCAGTTTGTGAGGTAGAGTACGTCGCTACATCAGATACTGCCAAAGAAGCGGTGTGGCTGAAAAAATTCATCATCAAGCTCGGAGTAGCACCCTCCCTTGTTGGTCCAGTTTTTCTCTACTATGACAGCTCTGGAGCCATTGCTCAGGCGAAGGAACCAAAGGCACACCAGTAGATGAAGCATATTCTACACCGCTACCATCTCATCCGAAAAATCATGGATCGAAGTGACGTCGACCTTCAAAAGATCGATGGGAAGGAGAACCTGGCTGACCCATTCACTAAACCTATTGCGGTGAAGGAGTTTGACGACTTCAAGTCGAAGATGGGTATTAGATACTGCACCGATTGGCTTTAGGCCAAATGGGAGATTGTTGGGAATAGTGTTCCAAAGCCAATTGTCAGTCTGTTGACGGTTGTGCTCTTTCTTGTATTAGTATATGAATTATAAATTAATAAAAGTTATTTTGATATTTTTCATCACAAATTGTTTCATCTTCTAATGAACTCCTGTGTTGTGGTGAAGTCCTTAGGACTATTTAGACTCGACAAAGGAGAATTTGTCATTTAGTCCTTAAACCTGTTCATGATCAAATGATACGTTGTTATCAAGGACAACAATGTTTATCATGCATAGGTCGTTGTGTGCCATATGGGTTGGTTGTTCACTTAATCAAGGAGTGTGGAGACACGGGTATGGCATACAAGTGAGATGTAAGGGTACATCTGCACTGAACGTGATCGACTCCAGAGCTTTTTCTGCTGTCAAGATTTGCTCCGATGGGATATGGGTATAACTGTCCCTCCAACCTGAGACTGCCACGGTGACTTGCAAGCAACTCACTGTACTTAGGCGCTGGACTACCTGAATTTCTAATTCAGTGACGGAAGACTACTGGGTGTAGTCAAGTACTTGACTTGTCGGTGCGTATGTCAAGATGGGATTGACCACTCCAGTTCAGGAGCTATGTACAGTCGTGTTTCAATTTAGCAAAACTTTGGCCAGGGTAGTCCTAGTGAGGAGTTACAAGACTGTTTGAGTTGAGCACGATTTGGATGATCTAATCAGGGTTGACAGTTTAACCCTGAGTCATCCTAAACACAGGGGTCAAAAAGGATGAATTATACAGTAACCATATTCACGTAGGTTCTGAGTGTTGCGATTATGACTATTCAATCTATCTGAATGTTGGGTACCATTGCTAGATGGTCACTTCGATTAGTACAGGAATTGGTTCCTGTGCTACCGGCTTAGGTTCGAACCTGCGGGGTCACACACATTAGAGGTTCCTATCTGATCTGATGGCTGATGAAGAGTCCTACATGTCTGAGACTCTATGATCGAGAATCAAGATTCTTTGATCATGAGTACTACACATTTTGGGTACCGGGGTCAAGAGTCCCATTGGTTTGAAACTTTTTGATCAGGATTTCATATCGATGGACTCTGATGCCCGATTGCCCATCAGATTTGGACTCATATTTATGAGAGATTTAATTAGTAATTTGATCATTAATTAACTCAATTTGATTGAGTAATTATTTTTGGATCAAGTCCAATTGAATTAGATTCAGTTGGGTTCGACCCGATTAGGTTAAGTGTTGACCTAATCGCTAAGGTGTTTTGGTCCCTGATCTGATTAGGGGTTGGGCTTAGTCAATTTCTGATTTGATTAGGATTTTATTGAGCCTAAATAAGCCTAATTAAGTTAGATTTAACTTAGTCTAATTGTGCTTAACCTATTTTGATTAGGTTGGTTCAATTATGATCAAACCACCTTTTGAATTCAACTCCCTGCACCACCTCACTTCTCTATGCCCATTTGAATTCACGAGAAGCAACTTCTCATGAATTTTCTCCCATGCAGAAGGCATCCCACACCCACCCTTGTGTGCCAATTATCTGGATAAAAATAAGTTAGTTGGCCATTCAAATTCAAAGGATGTTTGAATTTGAATGGGCAACCAACTAATCCAAGCGCCACCCACTTTATCTTGTGCGCCCCTTGCTTTACATGAGAAAGAGTTTCTCATGTAAACTCTCCATGCACAAAGAAGCCCCGCCTCCTCTCTTCTCATGCGCAAAGTAGATAAGGATGAGTTGGTTTGTATTTGAATTCAAATTCGATTTGAATTCAAGTGTGCAACCACTAATCTTTATCCTTTCACGCGGATAAGACATATCTTGCACTGTTTTAAAAGAGAAAGGGAGGTGGGGCATGCATAGAAATTTTTTGAGAGAGAATAGTGGGTGTGAGGAAGCCTTGTGCATAAGTAGGAAGTTCAAAAACTTTTGAGAGAAAAAGAAAGAAAAGAAAAAAGAGTGGGCGCAGGATTTTCAGTGAGTAACCTAGGGTTTTTGCCTGGGGTTCGGGAAGTGAGAAGGTGAGCTACGAGTGTCGTGAGCCCACCAAACTTTAGGGAGAGCTTCATCAACCTCTCTACCATCTTTGTTGATAATTCAGAGCATTTGAAGAGTCGATAGACATCGATCGAAGGAGTTCGATCAGCATTGGCCGTCGAAAGGGCTCTACAACGAACTAACATTCGTGAGGAGCTGATCAGATTGGGAGCTTCGTGTGGATGATCTGTGGAGGCCAGACATATTGTGTGGCTACATTGCAATGATCAGATCTTTCAGACGGTGATCAGATTGTAGCAATCGACTACCTGCACGAAGATAATATGTTCTGAACACATAACAGTAAATTGTTTACTGTAGAAGTTTGAATTTCAAATTTAAATGCATGCTATATATCATATTTAGATCCTAGTGTAGGGTAAATATATATTAATTAATTAGATTAATTAATATTTTTTACTGTAAAATTATAATTTTAAAAAGTTTTAAAATTATCATTTTACCCCTGTACTGAAATTCACTTCAGCTGACTGGATTGATCCTAACTTGGGAGACTAAAAAAAGAATATTCATTGTTGGTCAATCTGGATAACATTCTGCAATACTATAGCCAATCCAGTATAGAGAATATTTTATCTTTCTATCCCATCTGATTTTTTTTGTATCACAGTCTAGAGCACTCTAAGAGTGTAGATAATCTTGTCTAGCTGATATTGCATATCTGTGTGAGATGAACATCTTTCTAATTTTTCAAGACAACAGATCAAATTATGAATATCCTATCTTATGTCTTACACTGCTGAAATACGGTTGTCCAATTTTTACTCGAATGAAGAACTATATGTGCCGGTCGAATCCATACATGCAGTACTCTCTCCTAAAGATGAGAACTGAAGAATAGATGTGACCTTCCAAGTGATTGCACTAACCACATTTGGAGTCATCCTCACTTGATCAGCATCTTAAAGCTCTATAGACTCCGTAGATCTAAAAGATCCTGTTCCACTCCTATTAAACTGAAGTCTCTCTTCTTCAGCTGAAATATCCTCCTCAATATGTTCTCTACTTCTATCTATTCTAGTCCACTGATCATCATCAGTTTTGAATCAGTACATTCTATTGAGGGCTCCTTTATTGATTTTACTATCTTTGCCTAATTTTGTTGATTATTCTTTCTGAATCCTTACTCCATAATATTTAAAGATATGGGTTAAAATTATGACATAAGGTAGGGATGTCTGTGCTCTACCCATCACTTCTTGCATAGCCCTGATAATCATTCTTGGATGGTTGAGTGGGATGATTGGACTATATGATACATAATTGCTAAGTCCCTATCTGCTATAGTATCAAATCCTCTAGCTCTACATTATATAATCCAGTAAATAATGATGTGGAGGAGTCTCATTTCAATATTTAAATATCATCCATAAATTTTATGAAATTAATCATGGTCCTCTACCCCAAGAACAGTTTCTATTCTTGCACTTCTATCTTTTCTACTACCCCACAGGTCACCTTCAATTGAAAGTTTTAAAATTTATCTTAGTATTTCATCATCAAAATAATTTTTTTTCTTTTACTGAAGATAATACGGTATCATCTTCTTCAAATAAAATATTCTGATAAAATTCTTTAACTAACTTCATAAACATTGGAGCTTCAATTGTGTAGATAAATTTTTATTTCATACTTCTAATCAAGTTTACAATCTCGAATCTCTCAGAATCTAAAAAATTTATATCAATAATATGATCAGAGAGAAAATTTTATTGGAGTTCTTGGAGGAGGTGATCTTGAAGGAGGTGATGAAGCTGGAGTTGTTGCTTCTCTTGCTCTTCTTCTTTTGATTTCTTCACTTCTGGTTTCTCTTTGGTGTTGGAGAAGATGCATCTTTGAAGTCATCCTTTTTCAAAGTTGGTCGAGAAGGAGGTGAGGAGGAGATTTTTGGTTTGAGATTTGAGATGTGAGTGAAGATGGTATAATAGATTTAAAGATGGGAGCTAGAAATTTTGAAAAGAACGAGACGGTCGAAAGGGAAAGAAGATGAATAGGAGGAGCGAGGAGTGAGGATCTTGATTTTAAGTCGATATTCCAAACTAGTTTGGTGAACTTGGGTCTGATCGAATGTAACGAATGGATCTGAAATTGGTGGAAAGAAGGCACCTACATCCTAGTTGTAGGTGCCTACAATCAGGATGTAGACGCCTACAATCAGCCGCCTCTTTTCCGCATTCACCTACAACCAAGATGTAGGCACCTACAATCAGCTGCCTCTTTTTTGCGTTCATACAATTTCAGATTAATTTGTTTCAAGTTCATTAAATTCTTGAAATGTCGATCAATATCCTAGCTCTTCCTATTTATCTTCTTTTCATCCTGTCTCCTGTTCATCTTCTTCTTTCCCATTGTAGGCGCCTACAATCATACGTGCCTTTACGAAGGTACGAATGATTCATCGAAAACTTAACCACCCCTGTTAGGTCATGGGCATCCCTTAAACACTCATGTTAAGTCACGGATGCCTTCAACATGCAAGCATACAGATAAGAAGTTCAGCCATGCATGCACATCTAAAGGCGAACCGAAAACTTCTCAGGATAAATACTTCAAACTATCAAAGATAAACATAAACTTTATATAATAAATAGAAACTATGAATAATAAATACAAACTAGAAAGATAAACACAAACTCTATGCAGATAAATAGAAACTACGAATAATAAATACAAACTGTGAATAATAAATATAAATTTTATAAAGATAAATAGAAATTATGAATAATACATACAAACTCAGTACTAATAAATAGAAAATAAACATAAATTTATGATTAAAAATTAAGTGATCCTAGATCCACCCATGACAAACAACAAGGATAACATTAAGTCCTGCAAAAATAAATACAAACCAAGAAGATAAACACAAACTCAAAATAATAAATAGAAACTATAAATAATAAACATAAAGTCTAATAAACTAAAAAATATGAATAATAAACAAAAATTATAAATAATAAATACAAACTCTTAGCCAATAAACAAAAATTTTTCGAGCTAAACACAATCTCATGATTCAAAATTGAGTGACACAAACTCATGGTTCAAAATTGAGTGATCCTAGGTCCACCCATGATAAATAATAAGAATAAATAATAAGTTCTAAAAAAATAAATACAAACTATTAGAGGATAAGCATAAATTTTGAATAATAAATAGAAACTATAAATAATAAATATAAAGTTTATGTCGATAAATAGAAACTACGAATAATAAACACAAACTCTATATCAAAAATAAACACAAATAGGAGGATAAACACAAACTCTGAATAATAAATAAAAATTATGAATAATAAATACAAAGTGTGTGTAGATAAATAAAAATTATAAATAATAAATAAAAACTATAAATAATAAATGTAAACTCTATATTTAAAATTTTTTAAGATAAATACAAACTCACAGTTCAAAATTGAGTGATCCTAGATCTACCCATGATAAATAATAAGAATAAAATAAATCTTAAAAAAATAAATAAAACTATCAGAGGATAAACATAAACTCTAAATAATAAATAAAAACTATAAATAATAAATATAAAGTTCGTGCCGATAATGTTTGCAAACTCTGTACCAAAAATAAACACAAACTAGGAGGTTAAATATAAACTTTGAATAATAAATAGAAACTATAAATAATAAACACATAATTTATATGGATAAATAAAAACTATGAATAATAAATAAAAATTATGAATAATAAATATATTTCAAGATAAATATAAATTTGTGATTCAAAATTAAGTGATCCTAGATCCACCCATGATAAATAACAAGAATACATAATAAGTCTTAAAAAAATAAATACAAACTACCAGAGGATAAACATAAACTTCGAATAATAAACAGAAATTACAAATAATAAATACAAACTCTATGCCAAAAATAAACACAAACCAGGATGATAAACATAAACTCTAAATAATAAATAGAAACTACAAATAATAAATACAAAGTTTGTATAGATAAATAAAAACTATGAATAATAAATAAAAACTATGAATAATGAATGTATTACAAGATAAACATAAACTCATGGTTCAAAATTGAATGATCCTAAATCCATCCATAATAAATAATTAAAATAAATAATAAATTTTGAAAAAATAAATATAAACTATCGAAGGATAAACATAAACTCTGAATAATAAATAGAAATTATGAATAATAAATACAAACTCTATATCAAAAATAAACACAAATCAGGAGGATAAATATAAATTCTGAATAATAAATAAAAACTATAAATAATAAATACAAAGTCTATATGAATAAATAAAAATTATGAATAATAAATAAAAATTATCAATAGTAAATGCATTACAAGATAAACACAAACTCATGGTTCTAAATTGAGTGATCCTAGATCCACCCATGATAAATAATAAGAATAAATAATAAGTTTTGAAAAAATAAATATAAACTATTGGAGGATAAATATAAACTCTGAATAATAAATAAAAACTCTGAATAATAAATATAAAATTTGTACTGATAAACAAACTATAAATAATAAATACAAATTCTGTACTGATATATAGAAACTTTCTATAAATAAAAATTTTTCAAGATAAACACAAACTCATAGTTCAAAAATTGAGTGATCCTAAGATAAATAGAAACTACGTATAATACAAACTCTATCTTGATAGAAACTAATAAACACAAACTCGAATTCAAAATTCAAAAGTTAAGTTTGTCATCTCAAAGTTTTTGTTATCCTGAGAGTTTCTATTTATCATCTCAGAGTTTCTGTTTGTTATTTAGAGTTTTTGTTTATTATTTAGATTTTATGTTTATTCAGAGATTATATTTATTTTGAAGTACTTTGTATTTATCTCGAGTCTATTTATATTTATTATTTAAAATTTATGTTTTATCCTCTTCTATTTTTCAGAGTTTTTGTTTATTATTCAAAACTTATATTTATTCAAAAATTATATTTATTCAAAAGTACTTTATATTTATCTCAAGCCTATTTGTGTTTATTATTTAAAATTTATGTTTATCCTCTAATAGTTTTTGTTTATTTATTCATGGTTGCACTCCTAGTTTGTGTTTATCCTTTGCAGCTCCTGTTTATCGTATAAGTTCGAATACAAAATATGGACAAATAATAATTATAGTAACTTCTTAAAAGAATAATATCCTATAAGTCAATCATATATGAGATGCGATCGGATATTTTCTGTAATTTATCTTTCAAACTCATGTAATTGACATTGTTATTTAATAAAATAAGCTTCTTGATTTATCATATGCTGTATTTTATTATTATTTTTAAGATCATAATGAACTCCATAGGTTTGGATAATGATTTTAGGGCTGTGATGAGATCACGCTAGTGAAATCTAAATTCTTGATAGCCATGACTTAAAATATTCTCAATCATTGGTTCATTGAGTCGAAGATCAATGATATCGGTAAGACTGGCATATCTTATGTATGCTCAATGATGAGGGTGGTTAATCTCACAACCACTTATGTGGTGACACTAATACAAGAACATGCGAGCTCATTAAAGAATGAGTTCACTGAATAGACCTGCAAGAGAATATCTGATGAAGTCTTATTTATATATTAGCTGATGATTCTCTAGTGAAAGTTGTGCAAGTGATCCTTTTGATCTGAGATCACCATGGTACCTTGCGTATATGAATTCATATTTTGGTTCACTTTCTAACTTGATTCTCTGATCCTTGTGTAAGGTGTTCTGGATATGATGAAGTGTGCATGGAGGTTGTGAGTGATCAATAAGAGATCAGTTACTCCTAATAAAGGAAGCAAACATCCTATGTGATCTCATAGGTTGATGAATCTGAAAGTCTGATGATAATTAGAAAGGAGTTTCTAATATATCATCAACTGAATCATCACCTTCTGATCGAGATACATATAGATAAGTAATTAAATTTAATATGATTTCATGCCCATAGCTTATCTGGGATGTTGTTTGATTGACTTACATGGTAACTTACCACTGAAGAATATTTTGATAATTTTTATTAAAATTTTAAATCTTTCAAATAGTCATGACATGTTGCTAGATATTAATCTTAACTTGTAGACTCATTAGAATTAAAAAAATTTAATTCAAAATTTAATTAGGAAGAATCCTAGTTGATTGGGACTCTTGAGCTAACCTAATTTGATCGAATTAGGGTTAGATCAAGAGTTTGTGTCCACTACTGGTTAGATTTGAAATTTAATAGGTCACACACTTTAGAATTTAATTTTGATCTAATTTAATTAAGATTTAATGTAAATTTTAGGGGTTAATTTGATATGCTAGCATATTGTGTTAACCCAAGTTTCTAATTAGGTTAAGTTTAAAGTATTTGAGCTAAACTAAGCCTGTTGCCTTTGACCTAGTTAGATTGGATCTATTTTAATTGGACTTTTATCTAACTTGGAAGTATTTTAAGTATGGAAGGAGACCTCCACACCCACTAGGTTCCATGCCAAAAATTAAATGCCGCCCACCCTTATTTGCATTGAGAAGTGGAAGAGTCCTTCTTCATGAAGACTCTTATCCTTCTTATCAGTTTCTTATTTTTTCTTAATTATCACACATCAAAATTTAAAATAGAATTTATGTAGTACAGAAGAGGAGGAGTCCTTCTATGTGAAGGGTGTTCTGTGCCACTTAAGGCCACGAAGAACTATTTCTCTATGTGAAGATGTGGAGCACCAAGAGTTGGTGCCCCTTTGGGGTTCTTCACGTCCTTTCCTAACCTATTTATATGGGGCATCCCATATGGGTTGGGTGCTGGATTTTGGTTAAAAATCAGAGGTATTTGATGTGTGATAAGAGAGAAAAAAAAATTGAGAAAAAGATAAAGAAAAATTGAGAGAAAAAATTGTAAGAAGGGTGGTGAGAAAAATAGCAAGTATTTCTACCTTGTCTTAGGGTTTGATTTTTCTATGTGTTGGAGCACAAAATCAAATCCTAGGTTGTGAGACTTCTAGAGAGAATTCTCTTGGCATGATCTTAGTGGAAAAATAAAAGGTAACTGAGCATTGATGTGATCATTCTTCGAGTTTGAAGCCAGCAGTGTTCTTATGAAGAAAAGGCTGCAGTTGCGCATCAATTAGAAAAGACCTTGGCCAATTTTCATGTGGATCACCATTGGAGGACTTCTATTTTGGAGTCTTGTGGAGATCATCTTCTTATCATACTGCTCATTTAAAAAAGTTTAAGATTCTATCTCTTTGCATGCTTAATTTTATTTTGTTCGACATCTACAAGATGATTCTAGGGTTTGGATTTTGATTTTATAGTTTTAAATGTTAAAGCTTTCGATATATATGTTTAAAAAAATTTTAAAATTTATTTTTTACTACATGATCGAAATTTGACAGTGGTATCAAAGCCACCCTTGTTAGATTCGATCAAATAAGTGCAAAAATTATAATATAGAATTGTTCTAGTTCATATTTTCCCAAAAATATTGCATCGATTTCTAGCATTAGTCTTAAAATTAAAAATTATTTTTGACTTTATTTGAACTATAGATTTAAATTTTAGTTATTAAAATTTTAAATTTATGATAATATAAAATTTATTGATTCATGGTTGCTTGGTGCTTAAATCAATTTTTTTGATTAAGGGTGTAATGCATGCCTAATTTGATTAGGATTTGTTTTCAATTTGGCTACACTTGTTATATATATTAAGTCATTTGTGCACCCTTATATGATTATTGTAATCAATTTTGGCATATTAATATGATTGATATTATAACTTGAAAAGTATGTTGAATTGCATAATTTGTATATTACATTTTATATAGTAGTTAGGATGTGTCGAGACCAATTCAAAGATCCTCTATAAATTTATATTAAGTTGTAATGTTGGGATTCACTTACAAATCAAATATCGAATTTATTTGATCAATTAATGTCTAGATAAGTAAGAAAGGTGATTTTCTAATTAGGTCCGTATGCTGGCCTAGCCAATTTTGTTGGTGTCTAAAAAAAGCTAGGGGAGCCTCTCACCTACTGATCTGGTCAATTTGATCTTATTGAGTTTCGGACTTAGATTGATTAGTGATGTAGACACTATAAAAATCTTCCTTCATGCTTGATCAATAGTATATGTCAAGATCTTAGCGAGCTTGTTGTGCTATCCACAAGGCTTATTATAGAACTTGATATGATGTTGACTAAGTGCATATTGATACTTATGGTTTATTTGAATAGTGTGGTCTTGTTGTGCTATCCACAAGGGCAGTATTGTTTAAGTATAACCATATGGGATTGAAGGGTTAACTTAACTAGAACACTATAGTTTGTTATGCTATCCACAAGACTATGAGTGATCTAAAGGCAAGAGAGAAAAATATTGAGAATTGTATGAGGTACAATTGGTAAAGAGTTACCTACTCTTGAACTCATGAATACTTATTTTGCTATCCATAAGGTATTTGTGAGGAATAGGAACCTCAACCCCACTTAGAAACATAAGAATATTTCTCATTTTTCATACTTAAAGACTATAAAATTCATTAAAATAGTGGAAGACACAATTAGACAAAAGTCTTAATATAGTTGTGTATGTTATCATGAGTTGTCCGCTTATATTATATTCTTGTTATTATAGATTAATTGCATACATGGCATCCTCACTGTCACTATGAGGCATACTAGATGCTAACAAATTGATCGGATTAAACTATGTAGACTGGTTGAGAAATTTGAGAATTATTCTCATATAGGAGAAAGTCTCCTACATACTGGATTCACCTGCACCCGATACGATCAGAGAAGATACATCTAAGAAAGAAAGGGCCACATATAAGATATGGAAGGATGACAGTGTGACTGTCAAATGTATCATGCTTGCCTTAATAAACTTTAGAGGCAGCATGAGGACATGGATGTTCCTTCTATACTCCTTAATCGTAAGAAATTATATAGAAAATAAAGTCAAACTGCTAGATATGAGATATCTAAGTAGTTGTTCTATGTCTGGATGACTGAAGGTATGTCTATGCAAACTTATATCCTCAAGATGATTGATTTGATCACTCGTTCGGGATAGTTGGGTTTCACTATGGACGGCGAACTTAGCTAGGATTTGATCCTGTAATCACTCTCCGCTTCCTCAGTTTGTTATTAACTACTATATGAACAAACTGAATATCAGTCTACTTGAGCTGCTGAATATGCTGAAAATAGTAGAGAACCATTTCAAAGGTGAAAAGGCTCCAGTTCTTCTTGTTGATAAGATCAATAAGAAAAAAGATAAGAAGGATTTCAAGAAAAAGTTGAACTCTAAGGCTGGCATCTCCAAGAAGAAGGCAAAGAAGGTCTTCACCAAAGGTATTTGCTATCACTATAGCAAAGATAGGCATTGAAAGAGGAATTACAAGGAATACTTTACAACTGTAAAATATAAAGAAGCAAATATTGCTAAAGATTTGTATGTAATGTAGATAAATTTATCATTAAGTACATCAATTTCAGATTTTTGGATATTGGATACTGCTTGTGGCTCACACTTTTGCAAATCATTATAGGATTTGCAGGAAATAAGAATTCTGAATAAAGATGACTTCGAATTATTCGGTGCTAGTGGAGAGTCCATTCAGACCGAGGTCATGGGAATCAAGATTTTGAAGTTGCCTTCAGATAAAGTTTTAGAACTGAAGACCTGTTATTATATTTCTAAAGTTGTTAGAAATATTATTTCTGTGTCTTTATTGTTAGAACAAAGTTTTGAAATAAAAGCTAAGAACAATGGTTGTTCTATCTATTTTTCTAATAAATTTTATGGAAATACTTTTATTGATAATGATCTTCTATTCCTATCACTTAATGATAATGTACTTCATGTTGATAATACGAAGAAAAGAAAGGGAGAGAATGTGAATGTCACATACCTCTGGCACTACCAACTTGGTCATATAAATGAGTTAAGAACTAACAAATTATACAAAGATAAATTTTTTGATCCTTATGATTTTGAATCATATGAAACTTATAAATCTTGTTTCAAAGATAAAATGACCAAAACTCTATTTACTGGACATGAAAAAAGGGCAAGTGACATTTTGGATCTTGTACATACTGATATTTGTGGTCCAATATTGACTCAAGTCAGAGGTGGATACTCTTACTTCATCATATTTACTGATGATTTATCTAAGTTTAGATATATATATTTAATAAAATATAAATTCGAAGCTTTTGATAAGTTTAAAGAGTATCAAAAAATAGTTAAGAAATAAATTGGTAAAAATATTAAAGCTCTTCAATCTGATCGAGGAGGAGAATACTTGACTAGCAAATTTTTTGATCATTTAAAACAAAATGACATACTCTCTCAATAGATACCTCCTTACACTCTACAATTGAATGGTATTATGAAAAGAAGAAATTATACCTTGTTAGATATGATGCGATCCATGATGTATTTCATAGATCTTCTGATCTCCTTTTGGAGATATGATCTCGAGGCCATAGCGTATGTTTTGAACAAAGTGCCTTTCAAGTCTGTCTTTAGCACTCTATATGAGATATGAAAAGGAAAGAAGTCCAGTCTTAAATATCTTAAGATTTGGGATTACCCTGCTTATGTGAAAAATATTGATGGACATAAATTTAGTGCTAGATCAAAAAAATATAAGTTTGTGGGTTATCCCAAAGAGAGTATAGGATACTACTTCTACCATCCTACTCATCAAAAGATGTTTGTCGGTAGGCATATCATTTTTTTAGAGAAAGAGTTCATCCAAGAAGGGGGCAATGGGAGGTCTATTGAACTTGAGAAAGTTCAAAACCTACAACCTATCTAGAATTGACAAGCTGATTCTCAATCAGATGTACCCATTGTTGAGGCACAGCCACTATACACACCTCCTCTTTGAAGGTCAAGTAGAGTGCATAATGTACCACTCAGGTATGGATTTGTTATTGAGAATGATAACACATCCTACATCATTGAGAATGATGATCCTATAATCTATTTGGAAGCTGTCATGAGTAGTGACTCTGACAAATGGATCAATGCCATGAAATCTGAAATAGACTCCATGTATACCAATTAAGTTTGGATTTTGATTGATACACCTGAGGGTGTGACCCCAATAGGCTGCAAATGGGTCTTCAAGAAGAAGATTGGAGCAGATGGCCAGGTAGAGACCTATAAGACCAGGCTAGTGGCAAAAGATTTCAGATAAAAATAAGGCATTGATTCTGAAGAAACCTTTTCACCTGTAGCCATGCTCAAGTCATTCAAATTATGCTTGTTATTGCTGCATACCATGACTATGAGATCTGACAGATGGATATCAAGACTACCTTCCTCAATGAAAATCTTAAGGAAAAAGTCTATATGACTCAGTCAGAGGAATTTATCTCTAGTGAAAGAGCAAATCAAGTATGCAGGCTAAATAGATCTATTTATGGATTAAAGCAAGCATCGAGGAGCTGAAACATCCATTTTGATGAGATAGTCAAATCGTCTGGCTTTATTAAAAATGCGGATGAACCTTGTGTGTACAAGAAGACTAGTGGGAGTGCTGTTGTCTTCTTAATTTTGTATGTTGATGACATACTACTCATTGAAAATGATATCTCTATATTGCAATCGATCAAGACAAGGCTATCACAAAAGTTTTTCATGAAAGACTTAGGTGAAGCATCCTATATATACTTGATATAAAGATCTATAGGGATAGATCAAAAAGGATGCTTGACTTATCCTAGTCTAGGTACATAGACCTTGTGTTGAAGAGGTTCAACATGGAGGGAAGTAAAAGAGGTTATTTGCCCATGGGTCATGACATATAACTCTCTAAGAAGATGTCTCCTAAGACACTTAAAGAGAGAAATAGAATGAGTTCTATTCCTTATACTTCAACTGTAGGATCAATAATGTATGCTATACTGTGTATCATGCCTGATGTAGCTTATGCCTTGGGCATTGAAGCAGATTTCAGACTGATCCTGGAGAGGATCATTAGAAAGCTATGGAAAATATACTCAAGTATTTGAGAAGGACTAGAAATATTTTTCTCATATATGGTGGATCTGATTTAAAACTAAAAGATTATACTGACTCTAGTTTTTAATCAGATCCAGATGATAGCAAATCCATATCTGAATATGTGTTCACCCTATATGGTGGAGCAGTAAGTTGGAAGAGTTCCAAACAACAAACTGTTATTGACTCAGTCACTGAGGCTGAGTCAATACCTATGTGGATTCTATAGCTCACTTAAAGAAATTACTTATGTAGATTTGGTTAGAAAATTTTATCTGAACTTGAGCTATGGCAATGGAACAGTAACATCCACTATTAAGGGTATAGAAATCTGTCTAGATCCTATACTTTTGAGAGAAATTCTTCATTTATCCTGTGAGGGATACTCAAACATGGAACTCCCAGTCAAGAAAGAAGGAATTAATGTGATTCTAGGAAGAACCTTCTCGAAAAGCCTAAACAAACTAGAGGCCAAGATCCTTTCCATTGAGATGAGGATACTACATCAAATGGTAACAAAGCTTTTCTTCCCTAGAAGTGGTAGACATGACCTCCTCTCAGGCTGAGACATCTGCATTATGTTTCATGTGATTACCCAAACCCCCCTAAACCTCCCAGCATTAATGATTGAGGCCATGAGAGAAATACTAAATAGATCCAAGGCACATCTGCCTTTCGGTATGGCCCTCACTTTGGTATCCAGGAGGTTTGGAGTTAGTTTTGAGGGGGAGACAGTAGCTAGGCTTTCTCACTCTGACACCATCAACCAACATACTCTGCACCGCATGGGATTTACTAAGACTGATGGTGGTTGGACTAAAGGTGTAGAAGAGAGAGCTGAAGAGAGAGCTGAGGATAGAGCAGAGGAAGAAGGACCATCTTCACCCTTCCATGATCTCAGGACAGCATCTCCAGACATTCAGTTCGTTTCAGATCCCGAGGCTGGCCCATCAGAATCTACGAGGAGGCACACTCTAGTCCAGCAGCCAGACAGCAGAGCACATCCCTCAGAAATTAGATTAGCTGATGACCAGATAGAGTTGATCTCTCAGCATATGGCTTCCTTGCTATCTTGACAGTTGGGCACTTCAGTTTTTGCACAGGGATCCACATCACTTGATGTATCTGATCAGACTTTGATCTCTCACATCTCCACTATCTTCCAGATGATTTCAGATCAGTCAGTTCGGATTCAGCAGCTTGAGGGTTATATATTGAGACTGACTGAGAGAGTACTTGACTTGCAGGGGCAAGTGTTAGCTCTGGCACATCAACAGCCACAGGAGTGCATCACTGAGGTCTCAGACCTATCTACGGAGGCAGCCAGACTTAGAGGAGTTTTAGAGAGTGGATTTGATTTTCTGAGGAGAGAGATCAGAGGCTCTAGTGAGCATGCATCCACCCAGTTCACTGCACTGCTTCAGTCTGTTTCAAGAGCCTTAAACCTTCTGGACACCATCAGACTCTCTCTTGCAGTTCAGTCTATTGCTTCTCAGCCTTCAGGATCATCTCACCCACCCACTCGTGCCGGCACCTCCACTCGTGGCGGAGGCAGATGGGGTCGAGGTCGAGCCCTTGGTCGTGATCCTTCATCTCCTCACCCTATCTCCAATTCATCTGACTCTGATCCATCCAGTCATGATCTCTACTAGATCCTGTTTAGCTAGTCTTTTCTTTAGTTTTAGTCTAGGATCTATCTTTTGGGCCATGTAATGATGTTGACTGATTGACTTTTGTATTTTGGTATATGTATTGGAACAACTATGTGGTATCAGTCACCTTTTGATTATATATATATACTCTTTGACTTTCAATGAATGACTTTCAAATGGAGTTGCTTTTAATCATGTGCATGCAAAATAACTCATATCCATGATGTAAAATACTATGAATTGCAATATGGTATCCAATTAGTATATCTCTTATGTTTGCTGTATTCAGGGGGAGTAAAACAAATTTTATAAAATTAATTCCATCAAAAAAAAGAAATAGAGAAAATATATTCAAAAAAAGAGGGAGTAAATAATTTTTGTTGATGTTGTCAAAAAGGGGAAGAAATTAAAGAATCAAAAGCAAAATGTTAAGCAATTGAGAAATAAACAAAGAGCAAATTTTTAAATTCTTAGACAAATTCTGTTCTGATACCAAAAATTTTGCTCTGATACCGAAATTAAAGAATCAAATGAGCAATATAAGCAAATGAGCAAATTTTCAAATTATTAAGCAAATGAGCAATAAGAAAATTGTTAAGCAATTGAGCAAATTTTCAAAATATTAAGCAATTGAGTAAATTTTCAAATTATTAAGCAATAGGTAAATTGTTAGGCAAATGAGCAACACAAGCAAATGGGCACATGTATCACGTGCCAAAGAATCAATCTTTTCAAACAAATGCACTTATAAGTAATTTTCAAATTGGTAGCAAATTTTCTATTTATCTTCAAACTACCTATAATGCATTTCATTCCAATACATGGCTATAATATTCAAATAATGCATCTTCATAACTTTGAAATTCATGCTCAATGTTTTATATATATGCTTTTGCTCAAGTGTTTTATCATCATCAAAAAGGGAGAGATTGTTGCTCCTTGGATTGATTTTGATGATTACAAAGCTTTTGAAGGGGTACTAATGATTTTCGCTTAAAAAAGACTTATTGTACTTCAGGAATAAAATCATAATTTTACCAAATCCTGATTTGAAAGCATCTAGTGCTAGAACAAAAGATTTATGATCCATTGGTGAAAATTTTATAATTTTTGGACATGTATTTTGAAAGATATTCATGATTGAAAGATTTGAGTCGACCCCATGAGTCGACTCATGGCATAATGAGCTGATTGGCACGCAGATTTTTTGACTGGCACAGTCTATGAGTCGACCTCTACTATTTTTAAGCCAAAATTACATAATCTTTATTTTCTGCTATTTTCCACAGAGGTCGACCCCATGAGTCGACCCATGAGCATGAGTCGACCCATGAGTCGACCCCTGTGATGGAAAAGTTCTGCAACGGCTAGTTTTTAACCCATTTTAAGTACTTTTAATGCTCATTTAATGTGGTCTAATGGCTCTATTTCAGTCCAAATTGCTCTCCACCATTTTTTAAAGCTATAAAAGGGACAAATAGGTGGAAATCATTAAGAAGAGAGATTTTTGAAAAGAGGATTTCAAGCATACTTTTCAGCCCTAAGCAAGAGCTCACTCAAAGCATTCAAGAAGCTTTTAATTCAAGCTCACCAACTCCTCAAGTGCTCATTCAAGCCTCCAACCATCTTGAGAAAATCGAAAAGAGCCTTCTTCTCTTTGAGTAAAGTGTATTTAAAGCCCCATTCGCTCATTTAAGGAGCTTCTTTTATATTTTCTGTGCTATTGATTGTAATACTCTATTTGAGTTATTGTTTTTATTTTGGAAGGGTTCCAAAATAAGGGAAGGTTGATCCGAACTTTGAATCGGAGTGTATTGGATTAGCTTGTACCCGAGAAATAAGTGGACTAGCTTGGGATAGCTAGAGTCGGAGGTTCTGACGAGTGTATTCAAGTTGAATACAAGTTAGTGGATTAGAATTCTTAAGTAGGAGCTTGGAGAGTGGATGTAGGTGCAAGGTTGGCACCGAACCACTATAAATCCTCTTGTTTGTGTTGTGCTTAATTGATCTTCTTTAGAACTTCTTTATTCTATTGCATTCTTGTATTTAACCATTAGCCTTGAATCAACTATACTCTCCTTATTTATTTAGCTATTGTTAAATAATTTTCATAAGATTTAAGTTAAGGTTAAAATTTTTAGAAATCCAATTCACCCCCCCTCTTGGGTTGCATAGCTGGGCAACAGTGGTGATACTAATACAAGCATATGGGTGCTCATTAGAGAATGAATTCACTGAATAGACCTGTGAGAGAACATCTGTAGAGTCTTATTTATATGTTAGCTAATGATTCTCTAGTGAGAGTTGTGTAAGTGATTCTTTTGATCTGAGATCACCATGCTATCTTGTGTACATAAATCTATATTTTGGTTCACTTCTTAACTTGATTCTCTGATCCTTATGTGGATTATTCTGAATGTGGTGAATTATGCATGAAGATTGTGAGTAATCAATAAGAGATCAGTCACTCCTAATAAGGAGAGCGAACATCCTATGTGATCTCATAGGTTGATGATTCTGAAAGTTTTTGGCCAAAGCAAAATGTAATTAGAAAGAAGTTTCTAATATATTATCAACTGAATCATCACCTTCTGATTGAAATAGATATAGATAAGTAATTGAATTTGACATGATTCTATGTCCACAGCTTATCTGGGATATTGTTTGACTAAAGGATTGAATTACACGGTAACTTACCACTAAAAAATATTTTGATAATTTTTATCAAAATTCTAAATCTTTTGGATAGTCATGACTTATTGCTAGATGACAATCTTGATTTATGGACTTGTCAAAATTAAAAGAGTTTAATTTAAAAATTAATTAGGAAGAGTCCTAGTTGATTGAGACTCTTGAGCTGATCTAATCTGATCGGATTAGGGTTAGGTCAAGAGATTATGTCCACTACTGGCTAGATTTGAAACCCAATAGGTCACATACTTTAAAATTTGGTCTTGGTCTGATTTAATTAGGATTTAATATAAATCTTAGGGGTAAATTTGATATGCTAGTACATTGTATTAATCCAAGTTCCTAATTAGGTTAAGTTCAAAGTTTTTGAGCTAAACTAAACCTGTTGCCTTTGATCTAATTGGATTGGATCTATTTTAATTGGACTCTTATCTAACTTGGAAGTGCTTCAAGTGTGGAAGGAGACCTCCATGCCCATCAGGTTTTACATCAAAAATTAAATGCCGCCCACCCTTATTTGCATTGAGAATTGGAAGAGTCCTTCTTCATGAAGACTCTTATCCTTCTCATCGATTTCCTATTTTTTCTTAATTATCACATGCCAAAATTTAAGATGGGATTCATGGGATACAAAAGAGGAGGAGTCTTTCTATGTGAAGAGTCTTCTACATCACTTAAGGCCACGAAGAATTATTTCTTTGTGTGAAGATGTGAAGCACCAAGAGTTGGCACCCCTTGGGGGTTCTTCACATCCTTTCAAATAGGGGCATCACATATGGGTTGGGTGCTGGATTTTGGTTGAAAATCAGAGGTATTTAGTGTGTGATAAGAAAAAAAAATTAAAAAAAAATATGAAAAAAAGATAAAAAAATTGAGAAGAAAAATTGTAAGAAGGGTGGTGAGAAAAATAGCAAGTATTGCTACCTTGTCCTAAGGTTTGATTTTTTCATATGTAGGAGCACAAAATCAAGTTCTAAATTGTGAGATTTCTAGAGAGAATTCTCTTGATGTGATCCTAGTAGCAAAATTGAAGGCAACTAAGCGTTGGTGCGATCATTCTTTGAGTTTGAAGCCGGCAATATTTTTGTGAAGAAAATGCTACGGCAGCGCACCGGTTAGGAAGGACTTTTATCAATTTTCGTATGGATCATCATTGGAGAACTTTTATTTTAGAATCTCGTAGAGATCACCTTCTTACCATACTGCTCATTTGAGAAAGTATAAGATTCTATCTCTTTGCATACTTGATTTTGTTTTATTCGACATCTACAAGATGATTCTAGGATTTGAATTTCGGTTCGATAGTTTTAAATGTTAAAACTTTCAATATATATGTTTAAAAAAATTTTTAAATTTATTTTTTACTACGTGACTGAAATCCAATACTTTTGAACTCAACAATTATAGAACATGTCAATATCTATGGCAACAATCATAGATAACATAAAGCAAATTATGATAATTCCATCTCGCGATCCTTGATGATCACCTGTATAGTATACAGGCATATCACTCTGGCTAGCATGGAGTAAATATCTGAACTTCATAATCATCAATATCATATTAGATGCACAAAATATAATAGAGTAAAATGTATTGTTTGTTCCGTAGGAGTCATACATTCATTCAGAAATCGGTACAACCATATATCTTTACATGTGAATGATGGAACAAAGAAATAAATTATGCATATCATTTATAAATAACATCTATCTAAGTCAAAATACAAGCCATTATAAAAAAATTATTATCATGGGCTCTAAAACACTGATGATCCGTATGGGACGTCAAAATCCTCTTCCTCAGATAAACCGCTGTTGATATAGACTTCGAAATCATTTACCTGTATAAAGTACAACCATCTAGTAAGTCATAGAAAAAAATTTTATTAAAATAAAATAAATATAATATAATTATCAGTTTTTACTAATATTTGCCTTACATGTTTGAATATTATGATCCTTTTGATGACATTTCTTGCATGTCCGCTGTTTCTTCACTGCAACCTCTATTGGATATTTGAATCTGTTGAGCTTTTTATGACCTTTACAATTAGAAACTGAAAGATCTTTGAATATCATAGAATTATCATTCTTTTTTTCTGCTTGGCTACATTGTATCATCGCTATCGAAATCTGAGTATGGCTCTCATCTATTATACTTTGTTCTGCCGATAGGTTCTTCTTCAGTGAACAAACTTTTTCAATGATAGACCACACATCATTCATGACAAGATCATATATTTTTTGGTGAGTACACCTATTGTATGCTAATTTCAAAAGTGTTTTATATACCCCATTGAATCTTGTAGTTTTCAACGTCGTATCCTCCTAAACTTCACATACATTATGTACTGTGTCAGCACCTTCTTTTTTGGCAGATTTCATCCAACATTTTAATATATAATGTACAAGGATATGGTGAATTCATAGAGCAATGAGAATTTTTAATACATAAGCACATAGAATACCACTGAATTCAAACATTAGATATGTGCATGAGAATTTCTCCTCGAACATAATATATGTTACATGATTTGCTATTCTCTATTGTGTAATTCTATTAGAGGCCTCAATCTCAATTATATCATACAATTTATACTTCTCCACCTCCTTCATATCATACGTGGTCGTCATTTTGAGTTGCTTCCTAAAGAGTCTAAAAATAATTCTTGTATACACTTCAAGAGCATATTGCTCGATTGGGTACTTTGACATTGTTTGAACATGGTATATCCTGAAGTCATTTTCATCTCTCGATCATACCTACTCTCCAAGATTGCCTCAAACTATATACTAAACCTAAAAGCATTCATATGATTGTCCACATAACCCTTAAACAATGAGTGTATACTTTCACTGCACTGTGTTGTAGACATAGAAGCAAAGAATATATGTCTAAAATATGCAGGCACCCATTGATCTCGAATACTGAATAGATGATCAAGGTAAGCATTGAACATGAAGGAGTACTTCTTGATAAACTCATCCCAACGATGCTCAAACTGCTCTGGAGACATGGAAGTATTGATATAATGATGAAGATCCTCCTTCAGTCCATCTTTTGTATTAAAAAGAATAGATAGACGTTCTCTGATATTCTTCAGGACATGCCACTTACGAAATCAATGGATAGTATTAAGAAAAATATGCTTAATTGCCTTTTTAATTGTTGGATCTTGATCAGTTAATATGTATTTTGGGTACTTGCCATAATGTACCTTCAAAAAAGATTGAAAAATCTAAATAAATGATTTGATAGACTCATCTCGGATTAATGCACAATCGAATAGAATGGACTGCATATGGTAGTTGACGCCAGCAAATGGTGCATAAGGTATGCTATATTTGTTCATCATGTATGTACTATCAAATGTCACCAAATCACCAAAGTATTAATAAGACAATCTTGACCTTTTATCAATTCAAAAAATATTCTGGATACTATTGTCGGTATTTAATTGGATGGCATAAAAGAAAGCTGGATTCTTGACTTGCCGAGTTCAAAAATGATTAATTGTTGTTTGCAAGCCAATATTGAAAAATTATTTTCAGAGGTTGCTTCTAAGGTTGCTCAAATCCTTCTCAGTGAAGCTTACATTTCGCATACCTCCATGCAATTATGAGATGGCACCCATAATTTATTGAGTTAAAATATTTTGATCATGTAAAGTCCCTATAAACTTCTTATCTTCTGAGGTAATCTTTCTATGTAATGTTAGGAATTATATCCTAAAATCAATCATTTGATGATTGAGTTTATCCTTATATATGAATTATTATTTAATAAATAAAAATTATTCTGATATTTTTCATCATAAAGTAACATCTTCTTTGAACTCTTGTGATGTGATGAAGTCCTTAAAACTATGCTAGTGTGCGATAAAGAGAGGATTTATCGTATAGTTTTTAAACATATTCGCGATCAAAGGATACGTCATTATAGGACGATGATGTTTATCGAGTGAAGATTATTGTGTGCCATATGGATTGGTTGTCCTCTTAACTAAGAAGTATGGTGACACTAGTATGGCATACAGGTGAGATATAGGGGTACATCATCACTGAACAGGTGGCTCACCTACTAAGCGTTCTGCTGTTAAGAGCTGCTCGCAAAATATATAGGTATAAGTATCCTTCAGATCTGATATCACCATAGTAACTTATAAGCAACTCACTATGCTTTGATGCCAGACTATCTAGATTTCTAATATAGTGATGGAAGGCTACTGGGTACAATCAAGTACTTACAAAATCTGTGTACGGATCAAGATGGAATTGATCCTTCCGAATTATCGGAGTTGATGTATCTCTATATTTTAATTTAGTAAAGCCTTAGCCACGGTAATCCATGAGATAGATTTGAAAGGTTGAAATATAATGCAGATGAAGCAATCTCGATTGATAGTTAACCTAAGACCATCCTAGAGCATTCAGGATCAAAAGGATGAATTATGCGGTAACCATGTGTATGGATTCTAGAATATTCTTTTATGATAATTTGATCTATCTGGATGTCAGAAACTATTGCTACATGGTATCTCAATTAATGCAGGAATTGGTTTCTGTGCTACCAGCTTAGTATTTGAACCTATGGAGTTACGCACACAAGTCAGACAAAGTAGGAAAGAATTGGCCTATGTTTATATGTCCACTTTGGAAGTACTAGACTTGATTGAATATATAAGCTAACTTGATTGAGAATTAAGTTATGGGTCAAATGAGATTGAAGAGTTGACTATATCTAGCTAGCACTGCACGTGAGGTTCAAATTCGATCGCGAAGATGAACAATTTTTGATCTATGATCCATGAAGCATATGAAAGATTAGATTTAAGTACTAATTAATTTTAGATTAGATCTAAATTAATTAAACTTAAATGGATCCAAAATCTAAGTTAGACTTGGTACAAAAATCCTAAAGAGTTTGGGATTGACAGTCTTTCAAAATTATTTCGAACCAGCTTCGAATTGGATTTGAATTGGACCTGTTTTGGATGAGATATGAGTATTCTCACTTGCACTGAGAATATCTCCTCATGAAGAATAATCAAAATCTGATTTGATACTTATTTGGGGTATCTCAAGTGGGTGTGGGAGTGAGTGCAAAGTGGATGTCAAAAGTTATGGCAATTATATCTCATATAGAAATCTTTCTTTCATGAGTATTAGACCAATTCAAATCAGATTTGAGTTAAGAGTCCTACTCTCATTAGGTCATAAAAATCATCTATAAATAAAAAGGATCTCTACCTATGGATGCATAGTAAATAGCAAACAAATCAGATTGAGAGAAAAGAAAAAGAGAGAGAGAGGCGTGAGAAGAGGGAGAGGTCCCTTCCTCCCTTTGGCCTCTCCCCTTGTTGCCGCCCCTCTTCCTTTGGGTGTGGCATCTCTTTGGATGTCCCACCTATTGGTTTGAGGAGTCACACCAGCACATCTCATCTCTCGATTGTTTGTATTGCAAAGACAATTGGATTGGAGTTCATCCTGCTTTCCTGCAACATTTGGCGTGCATGTGAAGTAGAGGGTCTGCACATCCAGACCTCCGTGAGGATTTATATCAGATAATTTGAGATTTGATCTTAGTTTTACTGTAATTCAGATAAGAATTTGATCCTTAATCAAGTAGAATATTTGAAAAATTTATAGATGCAATCAGGGTGTTGGTGCAAAAATCCACTTGCGCCGGAGAAGCTGGAGTCGAGGGTGTCGCGGTCGCCGCTGGAACCTGCAAAAGAAGTCTAAACCGGAGGTGGGGTTGCTCCGGCAAGACCCTCTGACGCTCAAGTCAGTTCTCTGCCTCAACAAGAATGGAGTGCTCGAATGAAAATTTTTGCAGAGTTTTTAGGTAAAAACGAGAGCTTATAGAATAACGCATCTGGGGTCCTCCTTTTTATAGGTGGAGGGCGCAACAGACTGATAGCAACGTTCATAACCGTCAGGTAGTGGGCCGCCCACAGTCAGGAGAAATTTATTACGGAGGGTAGTGGAGCGGGATAGTGGCTGTCATTGCGGCTCGCCACGTGGAATCAGTTACGGGGAGTGGAGCGGCGTCCGCTGTCGTGACTTATCAAGGAGTGGTGGAATCGCACAGAATCCGCTGCAGGGAGTAGAGCAGAATCATGGCCGTTAATACGGCTTGTCAGGGGGTAATGGAGCTGCGTAGGGTCTGCCGCAGGGAGTGGAGCAGAATCATGGCCGTTAATACGGCTTGTCAGGGGGTAATGGAGCTGCGTAGAGTCCGCCGCAGGGAGTGGAGCAGAATCATGGCTGTTAATACGGCTTGTCAGGGGGTCCAGACTTATCGACCGAAGTTCTGTTGGAGTTGATAGTGAGGTCTTCTTGCAGTCGGAATAGAAAATGGAGTTCGACTCCCGCAGGGGTCCGGACGCCTACGACCCCAACTGCAAGTAGACTGCGTCCGGACCCCTGCGAGAGTCGGACTCCGTCTTCTATTCCGACTGCAAGAAGACCTCGCTATCAACTCCAACAGAACTTCGATCGACAAGTCTGGACCCCTTGACAAGCCGTATTAACGGCCATGATTCTGCTCCACTCTCTACGGCGGACCCTACGCAGCTCCATTACCCCCTGACAAGCCGTATTAACGGTCATGATTCTGCTCCACTCCCTGCGGCGGACCCTACGCAGCTCCATTACCCCCTGACAAGCTGTATTAACGGCCATGATTCTGCTCCACTCCCTGCAGCAGATTCTGTGTGATTTCACCACTCCTTGATAAGTCACGACAGCGGACGCCGCTCCACTCCCCGTAACTAATTCCACGTGGCGAGCCGCAGCGACAGCCACGATCCCGCTCCACTACCCTCCGCAATAAATTCCTTCTGACTGTGGGTGGCCCACTACCTGATGGTTATGAACGTCGCTATCAGTCTGTTGTGCCCTCCGCCTATAAAAAGGAGGACCCCAGATGCGTTATTCTATAAGCTCTCATTTTTACCTAAAAACTCTGCAAAAATTTTCGTTCGAGCACTCCATTCTTGTTGAGGCAGAGAACTGACTTGAGCGTCGGAGGATCTTGTCGGAGCAACCCCACCTCCGGTTTAGACTTCTTTTGCAGGTCCCGATGGCGACCGCGACTCCCTCGACTCCAGCTTCTCCGGCGCAAGCAGATTTTTGCACCAACAGGATTGACGCTAGAGGAAGGGGCTTGTGTCTTCACAGCATCCTTGTTCTTAAAGGAGCGCTCAACGGAGCCACCTCCGGTCATCTTCTCCGGCACCCACTCCTCCTTTCCCCCCCACTGGATCCTCGCCTGATGCCTTCTCGCGAAGCATCCACGCAGCTACCCACGGCCTCTGCAGCCATATCTCGGACCCCGATCTTGCCTCTGGTTTCCCAGGCCTCGCGCCCTTCGGCTATAGTCATCGGCTTGGAGTGGCCGGGCAATCGGCCTCCGACGGATTCCGCCAACACCATCTCAGGAGGACCCCGGCAGAAAACGACCAACATACCGGCTGTATCCTCCAAGCGGCAAAAGACTGAAGAACCCATAATCTTTACTTAAGAAGACACTCAGGGAGTCCAATTCCCTCATAACGATGCGGTCGTAGTTTCTTTGAATATAGCAAATTACGACGTCCGTCGCATTCTCGTCGACAATGGAAGTTCGACCGACATCTTATTCTACAATGCCTTTTCAAGAATGTCCACCCTTGACAGCCATCTGAGGCCGATTAGCTCCCCTTTGGTAGGATTTACCGGTGACGCCGTTCCGATGGAAGGAATAATAGCTTTGACCGTGGCCGCAGGTCAATACCCAAGACAATCCAGGGCCCTGATGAATTTCTTGGTGGTGAAGGCGCCATCAGCCTACAATGCAATTCTCAGCCGACCTGGCCTCAACGCTCTCCAAGCCGTCGTATCGACCTACCATTTGAAATTGAAGTTCCCCACCAACCAGGGGATCGGAGAGGTCTGGGGAGACCAAGCCCTGGCCAGGCACTGCTACAATATAGCCTTGCAAAAGAAGCGATCAATCCGACCCCTATCCCATCGATGGACTGGATGCTCGCGATGATCTCGTCGAAGAAAGGGGCACCCCAATCGAAGATTTGGTACCAATCCCTTTGAATGACAGGGATGCAGAGCATGTAGCGATGATCGGCTCTAACCTTGGGGAGGAGGTGCGGACGCGTCTCATTGATTTTCTATGAAGAAATGCGGACGTTTTTGCTTGGGTCCCAGCAGACATGCCAGGGATTGACACGGAGGTCATGAAGCATCATCTGGCCGTCGATCCAAAGCATCGACCGACGAAAGAAAAAATCCAGAGTCACGCTCCGGAGAGGCAGAAGGCGATAGCCGAGGAAGTGGATAAGCTCCTTAAAGTCGGATTCATTAAGGAAGTCAATTATCCCGATTGGATTTTCAACGTTGTCCTGGTCAAAAAAGCAAACGGTAAGTGGAGGATGTGCATAGACTTCAAAAAGCTGAATAAGGCATGTCCGAAGGACAGCTACCCCCTTCCCAGAATCGATCAACTGGTGGATACGACCTCGGGCCACGAGCTCCTCACCTTCATGGATGCGTTCTCCGGCTATAATCAAATTAAAATGGCACCGAAAGATGAAGAAAAGACAGCCTTCATCACTAATCGCGGCCTTTATTGTTACAGGGTCATGCCTTTCGGCTTCAAGAATGCGGGTGCAACCTACCAACGGTTGGTGAACAAAATCTTCAAGGAGCAGATCGGCCGCAACATGGAGGTCTACGTGGACGATATGCTCGTAAAAAGCAAGTCTTCCAGAGAGCATGTCGCCGACCTTGAGGAGACCTTCGATGCTCTCCGAAAATATAGAATGAAGCTGAACCCAACTAAATGCGCTTTTGGAGTAACCTCAAAAAAGTTTCTGGGCTTCATGGTATCAGGGCGCGGGATCGAGGCCAATCCAGAGAAAATTCACGCCATCCAGGAGATGGCCGCCCCAAAGTCGATAAAAGATGTTCAGTGCCTCACAGAGAGGATAGCGGCCCTTAATCGCTTCGTCGCAAGGTCGGCCGAACGGTGCTTGCCCTTCTTTCAAACCCTCAAGCAGCCGAAGAACTTCTGTTGGACCTCCGAGTCCCAACAGGCGTTCGAAGAATTGAGGAGCTACCTTGGCTCACCCCCGCTGTTAGCAAAGCCTGAGCCTGGGGAGGAGCTATTTTTATACCTGGCGGTCTCTCCCATGGCCCTCGCGGCCGTTCTTGTCAAAGAGGAAGCGAAAGTCCAGCGGCCAATCTACTACGTTAGCCGTGCATTAAGGGATGCCGAGATCAGGTACACCAAATTAGAAAAACTGACTTACGCCTTATTGATTGCAGCCCGGAGGCTCCGACCCTACTTTCAAGGGCATACCGTGATGCTACTCACCGATCAACCAATCAAGGCAGTTTTACACCAGGCGGACACCTCTGGGAGGATGGCAAAATGGGCGATCAAGCTCACGGAATTTGACATCAACTATCGACCCAGGCCAGCGGTGAAGGCCCAAATACTGGTAGATTTCATAGTGGAATGTACTATTCCAGAGGAGGCTGGACCTGAACAAAGCGAAATTGACGACTTGAAGTCCCGACCGAACTCCCCCAAAGAAGAAGCGGATTCCTCTGATCGCTTTTGGACCCTCTATGTGGACGGGTCTTCCAACATGTCAAGCGTGGGTGCGGGCTTAATCTTGGTTAGCCCGGAGGAAATCGTCGCAGAGTACGCTTTGCATTTTGGGTTCTCCGCGATAAACAATGGAGCAGAATATGAAGCTCTGATTGCAGGATTAAGGGTCGCCAAAGAGCTGGGAATAGACTAGCTCCGGGTCCACAGCGACTCTCAACTAGTAGTGGGACAGGTCAGTGGAAGTTACAAAGCGCGGGAGGATAATATGGCCAAATACCTTGAGAAGGTAAAGGAGCTCACTCCCACCTTTAGCAGCTTCAACATTAGACAGATTCCAAGGTTGGAAAATACCAGGGCTGACCTTCTCTCCAAGCTGGCGACGTCGGCTCCGATCGAATTGTCCCAGGGCATTCTCTTTGAAGTTCTAAAGCACCTGAGTACAGAAGAATCACGGTCCGTGATGGAGATTGACCACGAGCCCAGCTGGGTCGACCCACTGATAATCTATCTCAGAGATGGAGTTCTCCCCCAGGATGCGAAAGAAGCTTGGAAGCTCCGAAATCAGGCCTCCTGGTACATTCTTTATGAGGGCAAGTTGTACAAGAGATCCTACTCCTTGCCCCTCTTGAAGTGTCTCCGACCCTCGAAAACTGACTACGCCTTGTGGGAAGTACATGAAGGAATTTGCGAAAACCATTTTGGGGCTAGATCTTTATCCCACAAGTTGCTCCGCCAGGGATATTACTGGCCAACAATGCATTATGATTCGATTGAATATGTTAAAAAATATGATCGATGCCAGAGATACGCCAACGTCCAGAGACAGCCCGCCACCGAGCTCACACCCTTGAGTGCCCCATGGCCTTTTGCACAATGGGGGATGGACATTCTTGTCCCCTTTCCCCTGGCGTCTGGGCAAAGAAAGTTTCTCCTTGTAGCGATCGACTACTTCACCAAATGGGTTGAAGCCGAACCACTAGCGAAAATCACAGAAGCAAAAGTGCAAGATTTCATCTGGAAGTCGATCGTGTGTAGGTTCGGTCTGTCTAGAACCCTAATCACTGATAATGGACGGCAATTTGCGGGAGCAAAATTCATCAAATTCTGTGAAGATCTGAACATCTCCCACAATATCACATCAGTAGCCCATCCCCAGGCGAATGGCGAAGCTGAGGTGACTAATCAAACCCTTTTGCAGGGGATTAAGACAAGGCTCGAAAAAGCGAAGGAAACTTGGGTGGACGAACTTTATCATGTGTTGTGGGCGTATCGAACTACCCAGAGGCTACCTACGGGGGAGACCCCCTTTGCTTTAGCCTTCGGTATGGAAGCCATCATCCCAATCGAGCTTAAACTCCCGTCGGCACGAGTCGTGGCATTCCACGAACATCAAAATTCGCAGAGTCTTAGAGCCAACCTCGACCTGCTGGAAGAAAGATGGGAGATAGCTCAAGTTCGAATGACAGCCTACAGACAGAAAGTCGCTCGATATTACAACGCCCGGGTCAAAAACAAAGCCTTTAGAGCAGGAGATCTAGTGCTTCGATGAGCCGCTGTCTTGCAACCTCAGGATCGGGGGGAACTCACCCCAAACTGGGAAGGACCATATGAAGTCAAAGAAGTGGTCCGGTCTGGAGCTTATTATCTTAAGAAACTCAGAGGAGCCGACCTCCCACGACCATGGAGCTCGAAAAACTTACGGATGTACTACCAATAATTTTATTTTAATCGAAAGTTGCATACCTGTATGTCTGTGGACAATTCAAACAAACTGTATCAGAAACCAAAGGAAACCTCGTCCCGACAAAGTCGAAGGCCCGGTTCCATTTAGATCGGATGGGGGGAGAGGCCCTGCAACGCCCGTATGCACCCCCACAGCCCTGTTAGGGACAGGAGAAAAATCTCGCCCTAACTTGAGCAAAGTCGAAGACCCGGTTTCATTTAGACCGGATGGGGGGAGAGGCCCTGCAACGCCCGTATGCGCCCCCACAGCCCTGTTAGGGACAGGAGGAAAACCTCGCCCTAACTTGAGTAAAGTCGAAGGCCCGGTTTCATTTAGACCGGATGGGGGGAGAGGCCCTGCAATGCCCATATGCGCCCCCACAGCCCTGTTAGGGACAGGAGAAAAATCTCGCCCTAACTTGAGCAAAGTCGAAGGCCTGGTTCTATTTAGACCGGATGGGGGGAGAGGCCGTGCAATGCCCACATGCGCCCCCACAGCCCTGCTAAGGATGGGAGAAAAATCTCGCCCTAGCTTGAGCAAAATCGAAGGCCCGGACTCCTACGGGAGTCGGGCTCCGTCCGCGACTTCTACCGCAAGGAGGACTCCGCCCGGACTCCTACGAGAACCGGACTCCGTCGCCAACTTCAACTGTCGGTAAGCTCCGTCCGGACTCCTATGGGAGCCAGACTTCGCACCTAACTTTAATTGCAGGAAGACTCCGCCCGAACTCCTACGGGAGTCGGGTTCCATCCACGACTCCAAGGGAGACTCCGCCCGGACTCCTACGGGAGTCGGGCTCCGTCGCTAACTTCAACTGCCTGTAAGCTCCGTCCGGACTCCTACGGGAGCCGGACTTCGCACCTAACTTTAATTGCAGGAAGACTCCGCTCGGACTCCTACGGGAGTCGGGTTCCATCCACGACTCCAAGGGGGACTCCGCCCGGACTCCTACGGGAGTCGGGCTCCGCCCACGACCTCAACCGCAAGGAGGACTCCGCCCGGACTCCTACGGGAGTCGGGCTCCGTCGCCAACTTCAACTGCCGGTAAGCTCCGTCCGGACTCCTACGGGAGTCGGACTTCGCACCTAATTTTAATTGCAGGAAGACTCCGCCCGGACTCCTACTGGAGTCGGGTTCCATCCACGACTCCAAGGAAGACTCCACCCGGACTCCTACGGGAGCCGGGTTCCGTCCACGACTCCAAGGGGGACTCCGTCCGGACTCCTACGGGAGCCGGGCTCCGCCCACGACCTCAACCGCAAGGAGGACTCCGCCCGAACTCCTACGGGAGCCGGGCTCCGTCGCCAACTTCAACTACCGGTAAGCTCCGTCCAGACTCCTACGGAAGTCGGACTTCGCACCTTACTTTAATTGCAGGAAGATGCCGCCCAGACTCCTATGGGAGTCGAGCTCCGTTCGCAACTCCAATCACAGGGAGGACTCCACTCCACCCAGACCCCTACAGGAGCCAGGCTCCGTCACCAACTTCAACGGTTGGTAATCTTCGTCCGGACTCCCACGGGAGCCGAACCTCGCCCCGACTTCGCCCACGGGAACCGAACTCCCGTAGCCTGGCTGAGAGCGGAGAAAAAATTCCAGGCAAAATAGAAAAAGAAAGGCGAGGGGCCACATCAGCGACAATTGGAAAACAAACAGCGTCTAAGGTACGGAGAACCCTGTTGCGGCAAGGATTGGGGCCCTCATCAGGAATCCCAGCTTTCAAGAAAGCTTTCTATGCAAATCCAAGGTAGGACAACTTCCTCGAGGTGACAGAAGCTCAGACCTCCGAGCTCAGGCCCTGAAGGGGGACACCAAGCCCGAATGGCCCCCAGGCGAGTCTGCGACCACTGACGGAAAGGATGGGTCGATATGATGACAATCAAGTATCTTCGAGCGATGCAAAAATCGAAAAGGAGCTCGGTAAACGATAATTCAACACGAATAAGAGAGCCACCGATGTCCTAAGGACGACGTCAAAAAAAAAAAAAAGAAAGAAAAAGAGAGGGAAAAGAAGAGAGAAGAAAAGGAGAGAAGAAAGAAGAAGAAAAGATGAGAAAGGGAAGGAAGTCCGGCAGACAACAATTCACAAGGTAACAAAATCTCCTTCTCATTTTTCAACTAACAAGATGTACGTTACAAGACCTGGAGGGCCAGAAAAGAATACATTATTAGAAGGCTTGAGAACACGGCTTGGATACACCGGAGGCCGCTTCAAGCTGCAAACTTCTCTTCCCGTTTTCGTCCTTTCCAGCCGCATTTTCCAGTGCGTGTGGCAGGCCTATCGACTCTCGCCCCGCCTCGTCTCGCTCCATCTCCGAAGTCCCAACCCCAGGGGGAAAAGGATGGGATAGATTTCAGGAGGCAGTAAGGACAACGAGAGCGGCGACGAAGACCTGTTTCAAGAAGAATCGGAGTCACCCCGGAGGCAGCGGTGGTGCCGGAGATATGCACCATCATCGAATGCTCCGTGGCAACCGCCGTCCAAAGTGTTCCGGCAAGGTTGGCATGCGCTACTTCCACCATCCCCGCAACAAGTTTTACTGCCCCACCGTCGACGCCGACCGCTTCTGGTCCCTCAGCCCCGACAATATCAAGAATCCCACCACAACTTGTGACGACAGCTCTGCCCTCCTGACCGGTGCCACCCCGTCTCGCTACTCCAAAATTCTCAGGTAGAACACCTTTACCGACGGTCCCCGTTATTAAACCCCTGTTGTTGAAGGAATTCTTCCTCGAGCCCCCTTCGAAGCGATGGGGACCTTCAGCGGCCGCTCGATGATCGGAGGACTCACAGACCGCTGTTCTCCTCCTTGCCTTCCTCCAATCCCTTGGCATTCTCTTGAGGATGGCCTCCGGGGTGGAGGGCCTGGCTGGGAAACCCCTTAGAGAGGGATCGGGGGGCTGAAGATGGCAAAGGCCGGTGCGGAGGACGCTCAGAGTTGGCAGGGGCACCGGGAGAGTGGCTGAGTAGCTAGGCTCTCAGACGAAGAAAAGGTGCCGTCCTTTAAGCGGAGTAAAGCCCCAAAGGAAGAGTAGGGGGTTTAAATAGGCAGCGGATCTTAGCACAATTATGGTGGCGGGTGTCCCTAGACCAACCGGTGTTACCACTTGTCCCGCGTGTCCCACTCGCCGCTATCGAGGATTGACTGTTTGCAAATTTCCATGATGCGATGCTTGGGATCACATCTCGGTGGGAGTTCCGAAAAGACCCTTTGAGTCACCCTAATCGAAAAAAAGACTCCAGCACGCGCACATTTAATGCCAAAATATCTGAGGGCGGTCGTGAACAGGATTCGAGGAAACAACTTCGGCTATGCCAATCTCTCTGTACTTCCTTCATTCAAAATTTAAACTCGAAAGTAGGGGGACTGGTGTTGGGTATAAAATACCCACGGCTGAAGTTCTCAGCGGAATTGACCCATGCGGGCTCTGTCCACGACGCCAAGGAAGACTCCGCCCGGACTCCTACGGGAGCCGGGCTCCATCCATGACTCCAAGGGGGACTCCGCCCGGACTCCTACGGGAGCCAGGCTCCGCCCATGACCTCAACCGCAAGGAGGACTCCGCCCAGACTCCTACGGGAGCCGGGCTCCGTTGCCAATTTCAACTGCCGGTAAGCTCCGTTCGGACTCCTATGGGAGCCGGACTTCGCACCTAACTTTAATTGCAGGAAGACTCCGCCCGGACTCCTACGGGAGCTGGGTTCCGTCCACGACTCCAAGGAAGACTCCACCCGGACTCCTACGGGAGCCGGGTTCCATCCACGACTCCAAGGGGGACTCCGCTCGGACTCCTACGGGAGTCGGGCTCCACCCACGACCTCAACCGCAAGGAGGACTCCGCCCGGACTCCTACGGGAGCCGGGCTCCATCGCCAACTTCAACTGTCAGTAAGCTCCATCCGGACTCCTACAGGAGCCGGACTTCGCACCTAACTTTAATTACAGGAAGACTCCGCCCGGACTCCTACGGGAGCCGGGTTCCATCCACGACTCCAAGGGGGACTCCGCCCGGACTCCTACGGGAGTCGGGCTCCGCCCACGACCTCAACCATAAGGAGGACTCCGCCCGGACTCCTACGGGAGCCGGGCTCCGTCGTCAACTTCAACTACCGGTAAGCTCCGTCCGGACTCCTACGGGAGTCAGACTTCGCACCTAACTTTAATTGCAGGAAGACTCCGTTCGGACTCCTACGGGAGTCGGATTCCATCCACGACTCCAAGGGGGACTCCGCCCGGACTCCTACGGGAGCCGGGCTCCGTCCATGACTCCAAGGGGGACTCCGCCCGAACTCCTACGGGAGCCGGGCTCCACCCACGATCTCAACCGCAAGGAGGACTCCGTCCGGACTCCTACGGGAGTCGGGCTCCGTCGCCAACTTCAACTGCCGGTAAGCTCTGTCCGGACTCCTACGAAAGTCGGACTTCGCGCCTAACTTTAATTGCAGGAGGACTCCGCCCGGACTCCTACGGGAGCCGGGCTCCGCCCACGACTTCAACCGTAAGGAAGACTCCACCCGGACTCCCACAGGAGTCGGACTCCTACGACCCCAACTGCAAGTAGACTGCGTCCGGACCCCTGCGGGAGTCAGACTCCGTCTTCTATTCTGACTGCAAGAAGACCTCGCTATCAACTCCAACAGAACTTCGATCGACAAGTCTGGACCCCCTGACAAGCCATATTAACGGCCATGATTCTGCTCCACTCCCTGCGGCGGACCCTACGCAGCTCCATTACCCCCTGACAAGCCGTATTAACGGCCATGATTCTACTCCACTCCCTGCGGCGGACCCTACGCAGCTCCATTACTCCCTGACAAGCCGTATTAACGGCCATAATTCTGCTCCACTCCCTGCAGCAGATTCTGTGCGATTCCACCACTCCTTGACAAGTCACGACAGCGGACGCCGCTCCACTCCCCGTAACTGATTCCACGTGGCGAGCCGCAGCGACAGCCACGATCCCGCTCCACTACCCTCCGTAATAAATTTCTCATGACTGTGGGCGGCCCACTACCTGACAGTTATGAACGTCGCTATCAGTCTGTTGTGCCCTCCGCCTATAAAAAGGAGGACCCCAGATGCGTTATTCTATAAGCTCTCATTTTTACCTAAAAACTCTGCAAAAATTTTCGTTCGAGCACTCCATTCTTGTGGAGGCAGAGAACTGACTTGAGCATCGGAGGGTCTTGCCGGAGCAACCCCACCTCCGGTTTAGACTTCTTTTGTAGGTCTCGGCGGCAACCGCGACTCCCTCGACTCCAGCTTCTCCGGCGCAAGCAGATTTTTTCACCAACACAGGGTATTCTGGAGGAAAACTGTTCCCTTCCTTTCAATTGGTATCAGAGTAGGCTTGAAATATATACATGCATGATGAAATTTTTTGAAAATAATTATATGAGATTTAATTAATATTTTTTATAAAATATTAAATATTATTTAAATCTATTTATATAAAATTTTTAATCTAATTTTGATCAGATTAGAGGTGCTTAATCAATGGTTCATTGTGGTTATTATAAGTCTGTTATAATAGAATTCTATTGTTGCTGAATTTTTGATGAAAAAATAATATGAATTAAAATCTATTTTAAATTTATTTTAATAAAATTTTAATATTATTATTTTTTTTATGAAGTAAGATTTATTTTAGATCTAAATTGGATCCATTTTCATAGATATTTAGATCTGAATCCTATCGAAATTCAGCACTGCACGAAAGCAGATTTTATCAAAAATTTATTCCTTATGCATTCATAGTTGCATCTAATTAATTTTTTATATAATATCAAATCTAAAATTGATATTTTATAATCAGTATAAGATATGTTTCAGATCTGATATGATGTATATGATACATTAAATCTAATTAGATTAGATGAAGAACATAATTGATAAGATCAAGGATATGTTCATGACATAAAATAGTTTTGTCAATAATTACATGTTGATGTAATTATACATGAAATTAGATTTCAGATCTTAGTAGTCTAGTACTCGAATTGATGAGATCACTAGACCATCCGATCATAGAAGATTGAAGAGATTAATATCTTTTTTATCTATCGATGGGTTCTCTTATGACGTATAGGGGTGTCATTGTGATCCGATTTCATGAAGAAAAAAAATGAACAGATTTTTATGTATTATTTTGATCATAAATATGTTTGGATTAGATTTAAAGTGATTTATAATTTATTATAATAGGATAAAATTCAGATATAAAATTATTTTAGATTTGAATTGTATGTTACATATGATGTAAACGATATAAATCTAAATGTTGTCATGATACATAAGGTGTATGTATGAAGTTTAGATCATACCTATATATGTTTAATTGTTAAACATATCATAAAAATTTAATTTTATATATTGAAACATATGATATGCTTCACCTGAAATCCTTGTAGAATAGTTCTACAAACTGAAACACACACTTCACACACTTAATTATGATTAAGTTTTGAATGATCTAAATTTGAGAATTGAAGATCATTAAGACACCACATAAAATGATGGGCAAAGGGTTAGCATGAATCAGGTTCTTCTAATGGGTTAGATCTAGGGTTAGAAATACATATGGACCATATAGAGAAATTGATTAAATTTAATCAAATATTAAATTAGATCAGGTCAGTATTTCTCTAGATCAATCTCAATAATTGTAGTTTGATCAAGTCTATGTATTTGATCCTCATAAATGACCATGATCATGGCTCCATGGTTGAGTCTGAATCTTCTGGTTTGCCAAATCGAAACTAATTAACCAGTTGGTGTCTAAGGTAAGTTTGGTAGATTCGATCAAGTGGTTTTTAATTGAAAGCTATTCATCTAGATGCATTTATAGTGAGTTAAGGACATATCCCTCCCACTGATCTAATTTACCTGGCCAACATGGTAGATTATGTTTTGATTAGGTCACTAGTTGATTCATGCAAACCCATGCCATTAAAGTAAATCAGTATGACTGATTTAGGTATCTTTAGATCAGCTTGTGCTTAATCCTTTACATGACTTGGTGAAGTCAGTGGGAAAATTTACAGCTTGCAGGTCAATTTCTTCTCTTATCCTCAAATTAATGAAATCAAATCTTCTAAATTATTAGGTCCATAAAGTGATAAAGTTATGAGATAACTTGATCATTGCCTCCTATTAAGGTGCGTGACAATAAGTCCAATATTCTAAATAGACATTGAAGGCACCACACGTCTGGTGTCTATTACGTATTGAAATTATTATTCATCATATGACCACCATGATGTATCTTCAGATCAATGCTCAGGTTGTCGAGCCACACTCGGACCTGAATATCCATTTATTGGATGCATTTGGTATGCCATGTTAATGGTTGGATCTAACCAGAATTTTCAGTGGAGGTGCCACACGCCTGCTGAAGGGATGCTTGGGCAAAACTTATTGCTAGAAGTTATTTGGAGAAATAATTGGTTATAAACCTATCCATGGATGGACTAGGATTGGCCGAGCCACACTCGGGCCTGAATGCAGTCCGTGTGGATTCTAATACCCACTAAAGAATTAGTGTAATTCCTCGAGTTGGAGGTAGAGGCTACCAATCCGTAAAAATAGTAGGAGAATATTTAGACTAAAGTCCATATCTTCAGGATTAAAAATAATTCATATACTAATAGGCTAGTATTTTCTCTTTTCAGTTATGACCAACACACTATCCCTCCATACGCTGTTGGACAGCGACAAGCTCACCGGACCCAACGTCGATAGCTAGTATCGAAAGTTGAAGATCATGTTGGAGCACGAGAGAATTTTGTACGTCCTTACAGATCAGGCACCTGAAGAACCTGCAGTCAATGCTCCTTGTGCCGTGAGAGGCACTTACATGAAGTGGCTCAATAACCGCATGATAGTGCATTGCGTGATGAGAGCAGCTATGAACGATGAACTTAATCGTAAATTCGAAGATGCAAAGGCAGAGGAGATCATCCAAATATAGAATGAGTCCTTTGACACCACTGAGGATGTGGAGAAACATAAAATCTCCTGTGCAGTGTTCAATACCCATATGCGAGAGGGGACTTCAATCACCGATCATGTATTGTATATGATTGAGCAGATTGAACACCTTAGCAAACTTGACTTTGCGTTGTATGAACAGTTAGGCAAGAATGCTATCCTCAATTCGCTATCGAAATCCTACCTACCCTTTCTCAGTCATTATAGAATGATGAAGCCTGCAGTAAACTATCATGGTTTGCTAGGGTTACTGTACATTTTTGAGAAGGATCACCAGCTCCAGAAGGAGCCAGTGAATTTAGTGGGAGGTTCATCTGCAGGGCATCGATCTTTTAAGAGAGAAAAGAAGAAAAAGGTATAGAAATCCCGTGTCGTCGATCCCAAGCAGAGCAAACCGTCAAAAGTTGACAAGAGCCAGGCAGAGTGCTTCTTCTGTAAGAAGCTGGGTCATTGGAAAAGGAATTATCCTGCTTATATAGCCACCCTTGACCCAAACAGGTCTAAGAATAAAAGAAAGAGGCAAGTGGTTGCTTCACAAGATATTTATATGATAACACCTTATAATTTATCTGTTTGTGATACTACTACCTAGGTATTGGATATCGAAAATCCTATTAATATATACAATTCATTACAGGAACTATAAGTAAGTGGAAGTTTCGAGAGGGTGAGCGGTTCCTTAACGTTGGAGATGGAAGTCTTGTTCCAGTTCTGGCCTTGAGAACTTTGCAGCTTGTCTTCGAGTCTAGTAGTGTTATGCTAAATGATTGTCATTATTGCCCCTCCTTTTTGATGAATATCATCTCTGTAGGCCTTTTGGCCAAACTTGATTACAAGTTTATAATAAAGGATAATTTTTGTGATATCATTGTGAATGATACTACAATTATGCTTGGACAATTGAAACATGGCATATGCATAATATCATTATCTGTTAGTGTAATGTACACACTCAGTAAACGTCCTAAATTAGATAATGTTAGTGAATCCTACCTTTGGCATTGTAGGCTTGGTTATGTGAACAAGAATAGGATTAACAGGTTGATCAAAAAATGTATCCTTGAGATAGATGATTGTGAATCATTGCCTACCTGTGAGTCATGTCTAGTTGGTAAGATGACTAAGTCACCTTTTAAGGAAAAAGATGAAAGAGCCAACGATGTGCTAGGTCTAATACATACTGATATATGCAGACCTATGAACATAAGTGCTAGAGGAGGATACTACTACTTCATTATATTTACAGATGACCTATCGAGGTATGGGTATGTCTATCTTATGAAGCATAAGTCAGAATCATTTGAAATATTCAAACGATTTCATGCTGAAGTAGAGAAACAAACTAAAAAGAGTATTAAGATCTTTCGATCAGATCGAGGAGGTGAATACCTCACCAGTGAGTTTCTGACATATCTAGAAGAGAATGAGATTCTCTCATAATGGATTCCTCTGGAATACCACAGCATAATGGTGTATCTGAGAGGAGAAATCGAACCTTGTTAGACATGATCCGATCCCTGATGGGCTTTGTGAGTCTGCCAATCTTCTTTTGGGGATATGCTCTAGAAACTGCCTGCTATATTTTAAATAAGATGCCCAGTAAGTCTGTCAATAAGACTCCGTATGAGATATGGACTGGACGTAAGCCGATACTCTCACACCTTAGGGTTTGGGGGTGTCCAGCTTATATCAAGCATTTAAAGATAGGTAAGCTTGGACTGAAGTTCGATAAATATTTATTCGTAGGGTACCCAAAAGAAACTAAAGGGTACTACTTATATCTCGCTGCAGAGCAAAAAGTGTTTGTCAGCAGTCAGACAGTCTTTTTAGAAAAGGAGTTCCTTGGTAAATGAGCTAATGCCTGTAAAATTAAACTTGATGAAGTTCATGAGGTGGGAGGATCGATACACACAAAATTGGATTTGATTGGTGAATCGAATTCAAAGTCAGTAGAGGCACCATTAAGGAGATTCGGTAGAGTACCGCATCAGCCGAACAAATCTACGATTTTCTGATCTGGGATGGTGGCCACATCGAACTTGATGAGAACGATGAGGATCCGATCACCTATATGGAGGCCATGCAAAGGCCTGACTCTCAGATATGACTTGAGGCCATGAAGTCTGAGATGAAGTCCATGGAGATCAGTGGTGTATGGACACTGGTTGATCCATCCGAAGGGATAAAATCCATAGGATGTAAATGAATTTTTAAGAGAAAAAGAGGAGCGGATAGAAAGGTGGAGACCTATAAAGCCCATCTAGTTGTCAAGGGTTATCATCAGTGTTATGGTATTGACTATGACGAGATATTTTCTCCTGTGGCAATGCTCAAGTCCATCCGAATTATGCTTGCTATCGCTGCACACTTAGATTATGAGATCTAGCAGATGGATATCAAAACTGCTTTCCTTAACGGAGAGCTGGAAGAAGAAGTATATATGATACAACCTGAAAGTTTCACATCCATAGATGAGTTGAAAGTGTACAAGCTGAAAAGGTTTATAGACTTAAGTAGGCGTCTAGGAGTTGGAACATGCATTTTGATAAGGTGATCAAAATGTATGGCTTCGTTAGAAACAGAGAAGAGCCTTGCGTCTTGTCATGCCTCCGATCCAAAATTATGAATCGAGGGTCATGACAACCGCCGCATACTCATAGAAAACTCTTCCCATAAGCATGCAAGGCATCTTATCATACTATCCTAAAATAAGAGTGGAATAATTATTCAATAATTTAAATCCAAAATATAATGATCTAAATTTTTTTCTTTAATATCTCAATAAATTCAAAAATGATTCATAGTCCTTACATCAAATTCAATAAGACTTTCAACCGAAAATAAAAGTATAGAGATTCTGCTTCTGATCACTCTTCCATTCATATCTTATATCATCATAATTCCTCAACATCTGTAAAAATAGTAAAATATGAGGTAATGAGCTAGACAACCCAGTAAGCAATAATCACTTTCAACAAATTTCATCAGACATTTAGGTAAATAATCATTTATAGAAAATAAGCATATCGAGTTCATCAATTCGAAATCAATTTTCAATTATGCAATATAATTCATGCCAAATTTATTTATTTTTTGAAAATTCAAGTTTCTTTCAAGATTTTAATTTCTTTCATTCTTAAATTTTTTTCGTCAACCATGAGCTATGACCATATTTTTCTTGTGGTAGGGTCATAACACCGCGTATCTTCTTGCGGTGAGCTGCGAATCATCTGACAGCAAAGTCCTTCGGAACCGCTGGTCTCTCTGGCGGTTTGGTTGCTGGTCTCTCTGGCGACATGAACCCTCATGACAAATCAATTGCCAACGTATATGCCCCCATTGGCGGGGTCCTTTACATAGTCAGGTTGTCAATTCATATTGTTCTTATATCAGAATTCTTCATAAATCATGTTTCATATTCTAATTTCGATAATAAAATATATAATCTTGTAGTATCGAAATCAATCAATATAATACATCATGGAATCAATATGTTCAATCATGCTTCATCATAACATTTCAAATAAGATATTTTCATAACAAAATATCATTCATCCAATTCATGCATCGTTTCACAAATCATGTCAGAAAAATATATCACAATTTGTCGATAAATCTAGAAAAAGTGAAACATTACTTACCTCGAATGTATTTCAATAAATTCATATAATTCTATAAATTTTTTTAAAAAAATTTATTCATAGATCATATTGCGATATCCCATGATCAAACATCCACAATCCTATACAGAATCAATTTCAATAATTAGAAAGGATACGAATACCATATTTCAACGGTTTAGATTGGATCCGATCATCTAATTTCATCTAATCAAAATCTAATTAGGACCTAAACGATCTAAATTTTGACTATCAGATCAAATTGGATTCGAAGTGATAGGATCGAAGTTTCTTCATCGATTTCATAAAATCAAGTAGAGAGACAATTAAAGGAGAGAGAATTCATGAGGTACAATTCGAATTGATCAGATGACACAATCCAATATTACGATTGATCCAATATCTCGATTGATGAAATCAACATGATCAAATCATATCATGGCTAGATCGAGATCATGGATGATCAAATCTAAAGATTCATGATCTGATCAAGGTGGGTGCCAATACACTACCCAACAATCATGGATCAAGATTTTTCATCAGATCAGGACTATTAAAAGAAATTTATTCATTCACTAACCTTTTTAGAGAGAGAATCAATCAAGAAAAAAAATATTTTAGAGAGAAAAAATTTAGAGAGAGAAAATTCTAGAGAGAGAAAATTCATCTTGAATTCTTCAGACAATATAATTCAATAAATTCGATCGATCGGATCAAATCATGCTAAAATTATTATGTGAACAATTCAATAAAATTATGAGAAATAAAATCTAAAAAATACCTAATATGATCAAAGTGGGTGTCGGTGTACCGTCCGGTGATCCCAGATCAAAAATCCATCACTAGGATCATTTAAATTCATCATCATTCTTCTCAAAATTTTAAAAAATCTTAGGAGAGAAAAATAATCTAGAGAAAAAATTTTAGAGAGAGAAAGTCTAATTCCAGAGAGAAAATACTAGTTCAGGCTGAAGAAAGAGAGGAAAGAGAGAGAAACTCTTTTTCTCATATTTATTATTTATATCATTATTTATTAATTTATTTATTTTATTTTTTTCTTCTTTTCTTTCTTTTTTTTCTTTTTTTTCTTTTTCTTTTCTTTTCTTTTTCTCGATTTTAACTTGGGCCGAAATAGGGGACGAGGTGGTCCCTCCTTTGCTCGACCGACCAAGGGCCGCAGCCGGTATGACGGTGGCCGATGACAAGGGCCGACGATCCCATGGCCCGGAGGGACCAAACCGGTGGTCAGCGGTGACCACCGGTGTCAGAAAATCAAAGAAAAATGGCAAAAATAAAGATTTCTTTTGCAATAAAATTTGATGACTCTGGTCGCCGACGAGCGTGCACACAGGCATGGAAAGGAAAGGGGAGAAGAGAGGAAGGGGAGGAGGCTTACCTCCGACACCGGCGAGGCTTTTTTGGCGAGCAATTAGACGGCACAAGGATGGGGCTCCGTGGAGATTTTCGGGCGATTGCCACCGACTGGGTCTCGAATCTTCAGTGAGAGGGAGAGAAGAGGATTCTCCTCCTTAAATAGAGCCAGAGGGGGGGCTCTTTCTGACTCCGATTGGAAGCCGACGAGAGGAGTCTTCTCCCCTATTTTTCTTCTTTTTTTTTTCATTTGGGTTTGTGGGCTGGGTTGTTACATGGGCCGGGCCGGGCCATCACATTCTTCTCCTCTAAAAAAAAATTTCATCCTCGAAATTTTTCTTGTTTGAGTCTTCATATTTTCTTACTTGAATCTCATCCATAAATATTTCAATATTCTAATTCTTGATATAAATTTATTCTTAAATTATTTCATAAGAAAAAAATCAATACATCAAATATTGATCTGAAATGGAACCATTCATTTCTTATCTATCAAGACCAACATCTCAAAAATTTTTAATATTTCAAGTTTCAAAATTATGATCTCATTTTTATAAAAATCATGTTCAATATCTCATGACTCAAATTAAAATTAAATCCATCTCTTGTAGGTAGAAGAAAATCAATGTCTCTATTCTTGCATAAGAACTTCATTCATCATCATCATTCTTTTTTTTTTTAAATATTATCCACTCTTAATTTCAACCCATCATAAGATAGGAAAACATACTTCTATGAATCATTTAATGATATCCTAATCAATCAAATTCAAAAATATTTTCTCTTATTCGTAATTTCAAAGGTTGAGGATTTATCATTTCAATCTCATTCTCGAACTTTTGATATTTAATTCTCGATGCAACTTCATCATTAAGTCATTTCATAAAGATCAATATTACCAATGTTGATTAGAATTAATATCACTATTTTAGTCATCGAAATTTTCTTACTCAAACTCTCAAACTCTTAAATATTTTAATTCTTGAAGCAAATTTTATCATTAAGTCATTCCATAATAAAAATCAATAACTCAAAAATTGATCTAAATCAAAACTATATTTTTTTTATAATCAAAATCAATGTCTCTATTCTAAGTAAGTATATCAATTTGCTTTATCTAAATATTAACTATTCTTAATTAATTGATTTATTATCAAATTAAATTATAAATAACTCCAATCCATCTTTTGTAGAACAATCATCAATATCAATAGATAATCTCAATCTTTTTCATTTAGTCAGAGAAATAATAATAATCAAAAGAGTTCAAACTTTAAATTTTATTATATCCTAGAGCTAAATATTTGAGTATAATAATTTAAGATCAAAATCATCATTCGATAAATGATCTCAAATTCTTCCTAATAAATAGAGAATTATAAAATTCAATTTTAGGATAGAGAAAATTTATCTCTAAATATTCTAAATCTAAAATCAAAAATCAAGGGTCCACTCATCCTAGAATTAGGATGCTAAATATTTTTTTTTTTTGGCATAGTAGACGGAAGTGCTACTTTTGAAAATCACATTAGGGATATCCAAAAATTATTCTTTCCAATATCAATGAATTTATTGTATCAAATATATCATCTATCATAATTCTTTAACTCAAAGAGTCAACATTTCTGACTTACTCAAAGTAATCAAGATTATTATGCTTTCGCTGCGCACTCTGTCTAACAATCAAAATTTCTTAGGTTCATCAAAAAATTTTTAATCAAATTATTTTTTTATCTTATCAATAGAAAAGATCTAAAATTTCAAATTTCAATTGAAGTCAAAGATTAACTTTTGATTCTCATTCATATTTTTACTGGTGTACAATAATCTTGATTAATCTTTGAGTCTAATATCATATTTAAACTATCATATAGATTTACTATAATCAATATGAATCAAATCTTAATTCTTATATCAATTCAATTCGATAATTTTCAAATCAAAAATCCTTATAAGTCAAATCAATGAAAAAAATCCTTCGATGCTCCATCAAATTTGGATATAATCAGAATATATAAGAATTTCAAATCATTATTTTTTTTTCTAAAATTTCTATCATCAGGATCTTCAATATCTATCAAATATCCTTTCATAACAATCATACAAGCTTTAAAAATCAAATCTCTATTTAATAGTAGATTCAATTAGGGACCTCATTAACAAAAGCAAAGGAACTCCATATCAATTCTTAAATTCAAAATTTTTAAATTATAAATTCACATGATTTCAATAATTTTAAATAAATATAAATCAGATCTTTTATCTTAATCTAAGATATCAATTTTTTATTAACAACCTCAACAATAATATCAGAAAATCTTTTGATCAACTTAGATACGAATCTTTAAATTAAAATTTCATACACATCATGTAGTCTCCAAGAGACATAATAAGATCTATTATCTAGATCTAAGAATGATGATTAAAGATTCCAGTACGATGAATATTCTACAACCTCATAATCGATTTCATCAATAAGAAATAGGTTTCTTTGCAATATCCTCAAATATGCATTCATCCTAATATATCACTTTATATATAATCTACATACCAAATTTAATTTCGATAAATATTCCAATCAAGCATCATAAAAGATTTTTCTTAGTCTATCCTGGAACAATATTTTATCATCAAATCTTTATCTTTCCAATAATAGTCAACTTCTCAACTAGAAGTAATATCATAGTATATTCTCACATCGAATTTGAACTTACGATTCACTTGAATAACCAATGATCAAATTAATAACCATAATGCACAATAAAATTTATGTTAATCCTTTGTGATTACTTTCGATTAAGATCTAACTAATCATATCATGATCTATAGATTATCCATCATATTTCAAACTCCATATGTCATAATCTCTTGCGATCTTTTTATACATAATCTCAATATTTAATCAAAATTTATAAATATTTCTCCTACTACAATCATCAAAGATCTACACTATAATGTCTCCGGTGTCTATCCACTTACACCCATTCTATATCTGATTCTATATTTTATAATTCATCCACCTATATCTGATATCATATTAATTATCATGCCCTCGACCCGAGATTGTGAATCGAGGATCATGAAACCGCGATACTCATAGAAAACTCTTTTCATAAGCATGTAAGGCATCTTATCATACTATCCTAAAATAAGAGTGAAATAATTATTCAATAATTTAAATCTAAAATATAACGACCTAAAATTTTTTTTTAATATCTCAATAAATTCAACAATGATTCATAGTCCTTACATCAAATTCAATAAGACTTTCAACCGAAAATAAAAGTATAGAGATTCTGCTTCTGATCACTCTTCCATTCATATCTTGTATCATCTTAATCCTCAACATCTGTAAAAATAGTAAAATAGGAGGTAATGAGCTAGACAGCCCAGTAAGCAATGATCACTTTCAATAGATTTTATCAGCATTTAGATAAATAATCATTTATAGAAAATAAGCATATCGAGTTCATCAATTCGAAATTAATTTCCAATTATGCAATATAAGTCATGCCAAATTCATTTTTTTAAAAAAATTCAAGTTTCTTTCGAGATTTCAATTTCTTTCATTCTTAAATTTTTTTGTCAACCATGAGCTATGACCATATTTTTTCTGTGGCAGGGTCATAACACCGCGTATCTTTTTGCAGTGAGCTGCAAATCATCTGGCAGTAAAGTCTTCAGAACCGCTGGTCTCTCTAGCGACATGAACCCTCAAGACAAATCAATTGCCAACGTATATGCCCCCATTGCGGGATTCTTTACATAGTCAGGTTGTCAATTCATATTGTTCTTATATCAGAATTCTTCATAAATCATGTTTCATATTCTAATTTCGATAATAAAATATATAATCATGTAGTATCGAAATCATCAATATAATGCATTATGAATCAATATGTTCAATCATGCTTCATCATAACATTTCAAATAAGATATTTTCATAACAAAATATCATTCATCCAATTCATGCATCGTTTCACAAATCATGTCAGAAAAATATATTATAATTTATCGATAAATCTAAAAAAAAGTGAAATATTACTTACCTCGAACGCATTCCAATAAATCCACATAATTTTATAAATTTTCTTCCAAAAATTTATTCGTAGATCATATGCGATATCCTATGATCAAACATCCACAATCTATACAGAATCAATTTCAATAACTAGAAAGAATACGAATATCATATTCAACGGTTTAGATTGGGTCCGATCATCTAATTCATCTAATCAAAATCTAATTAGACCTAAACGATCTAAAGTTTGACTATCAGATCAAATCAGATTCGAAATGATAGGACCGAATTCTTCATCGATTTCATAAAATCAAGTAGAGAGAGATAATATAGGAGAGAGAATTCATGAGGTACAATTCGAATTGATCAGATAACACAATCCAACATTACGATTGGTCCAATATCTCGATTGGTGAAATCAACATGATCAAATCAAGTCATGGCTAGATCGGGATCATAGATGATCAAATCTAAACATTCATGGTCTGATCAAGGTGGGTGCTAATACACTACCCAACAATAATAGATCAAGATTCATCATCAGATCAGGACTATTAAAAGAAATTTTTTCATTCACTAACCTTTTTAGAGAGAGAATCAATCAAGAGAGAGAAAATTCTAGAGAGAGAAAATTTTAGAGAGAGAAAACTCATCTTGAATTCTTCAGACAATATGATTCAACAAATCCGATCGATCGAATCAAATCATGCTGAAATTATCATGTGGATAATTCAATAAAATCATAAGAAATAAAATCTAAAAAATATCTAATATGATCAAAGTGGATGTCGGTGTGCCGTCCGGTGATCACTGATCAAAAATCCATCACTAGGATCATTTAAATTCATCATCATTTTTTTTAAAATTTTAAAAAATCTTAGGAGAGAGAAATAATCTAGAGAGAAAAGTCTAGAGAGAGAAAGTTCAATTTTAGAGAGAGAAAATACTAGTTCAGGCTGAAGTAAGAGAGAAAAGAGAGAAACTCTCTTTCTCATATTTTATTATTTATATCATTATTTATTAATTAATTTATTTTATTTTTCTTTCTTCTTTTCTTTCTTTTTTTTTTCTTTTTCTTTTCTTTTCTTTTTTTTTTTTTTTCTTTTCTTTCTTCTTCTTTTTTTTTTCTTTTTTTTTTTCTTTTTCTTTTTCTTTTCTTTTCCTTCTTCTTCTTCTTCTTTTCTTCTCTCGGTTTTAACTTGGACCGAAACAGGGGACGAGGTGGTCCCCTCCTTTGCTCGACCGACCAAGGGCCGCAGCCGGCATGGCGGTGGCCGACGACAAGGGCTAACGATCTCATGGCCCGGAGGGACCAAACCGGTGGTCGGCGGTGACCACCGGCGTCGAAAAATCGAAGAAAAATGATAAAAATAAAGATTTCTTCTGTAATAAAATCCAGCGACTCCGATCGCCGGCGAGCGTGCACACAGACATGGGAAGGAAAGGAGAGAAGAGAGGAAGGGGAGGAGGCTTACCTCCGACGCTGGCGAGGCTTTTCCGACGAGCAATTGGACGGCACAAGGATGGGGCTCCATGGAGATTTTCTGACGATTGCCATCGACTGGGTCTCGAATCTTCGGTGAGAGGGAGAGAGGAGAATTCTTCTCCTTAAATAGAGCCAGAGGGGGGGCTTTTTCCTACTCCGATTGGGAACCGACGAGAGGAGGAAGAAGATTTGGGTATTATGGGCTGGATTGTTACATGGGCCGGGCCGAGCCATCACACGTCTATAAGTGAACTTCTAATTCTGTAGTTATTTTCTTTATGTTATATGTGGATGACATACTGTTACTAGAAAATGGCATTCCAACTTTGTAGAGTGTGAGCTGTGGCTATCATCACAATTCTCTTTGAAGGATTTGGGAGAAGCATCCTACATCTTTGGGATGAAGATCTATAGGGATAAATCTAAAAGGATGCTTGGACTATCCCAATCCACGTATATTGATATCTTGTTGAAGTGGTTCAATATGGATAATTTCAAGAAAGGCTATCTTTCGATAGGTCATAGAATTACTCTTTCCAAGAAGGATTATCTGACAACTCCTGAAGAGAGAGAGTACATGAGTAGAATACCATATGCTTCAATAGTAGGATCTATCATGTATACTATGATATGTACGAGACTGGATGTGGCCTATTCACTAGGAGTAGTGAGTAGGTACCAGTCCGATCCGGATGAGAAGCATTGAAAGATTGCGAAAGTAATTCTTAAGTATTTGAGAAATACTAAAGATCAATGGCTTATCTATGGAGACTATGACTTGAAACTTATAGGATATACTGATTTTAGTTTTCAGTCAGATTATGATAACAACAGAAGCATGTTGGGCTACGTATTTACTCTGAATGGAGGAGCTGTTTGCTGGAAGAGTTTCAAGTAACATACTGTGATCGATTCTATTTGTGAAGTGAAATACATTACTGCATCGGATGCTGCAAAGGAGGCGGTGTGGTTGTGAAAGTTCATCAGAGAGTTACACCTTCCATTAATGGCCCTGTATTGCTATACTATGATAGCTCTAGTGTCATAGCTCAGGCAAAAGAACCCAAGTCGCACCATCACACCAAGCATGTCCTGCACCATCGAACTTCAGAAAATCAACAGAAAGGAGAACCTAGCTGACCCCTTCACTAAAGCTTTTGGGATCAAAGAGTTTGATGACTTCAAATGAAAGATGGGTATAAGATATTATCCCGATTGGCTTTAGTCCAAGTGGGAGTTGTTGGAAATTATGTCCTAAAATCAATTAGTTGACGATTGAGTTCATCCTTGTATATGAATTATTATTTAATGAATAAAAATTATTTTAATATTTTTTATCACAATATAATATCTTTGTTGAACTTTAGTGATGTGATGAAGTCCTTAGAACTATGCTAGTATGCGATAAAGAGAAGATTTATCGTATAGTTCTTAAACATATTTATGACCAAATGATACGTCATTACGGGATGATAACGTTTATCGAGTGGAGGTCGTTGCGTGCCATATGAGTTGGTTGTCCTCTTAACTAAAGAGTGTGGTGATACTGATATGGCATACAGGTAAGATGTAAGGGTACATCATCACTGAACCGGTGACTCACCTGCTGAGTGTTCTGCTATTAAGAGTTACTCGTGAAATACATAGGTATAAGTGTCCTTCAGACCTAAGATCACCATAGTGACTTGCAAGTAATTCACTGTACTTTAGTGTCGGATTATCTAGATTTCTAATGCAGTGATGAAAAGCTACTGGGTACAGTCAAGTACTTGCGAAGTCTGTGTGTGGATCAAAATGGGATTGACCCCTCCAGATTATTGGAGTTGATGTATCGCTGTATTTCAATTTAGTAAAATCTTGATCAAGATAATCAATGAGATAGATTTGAAAAGTTGAAATACAATGCGGATGAAGTAATTTCAATTGATAGTTAACCTGAGACCATCTTAGAGTATTCAGGATCAAAAAGATGAATTATGCGGTAACCATGTGTATGGGTTCTGAAATATTTTTTTACGATAATTCGACCTATCTGGATGTCAAAAATCATTGCTAGATGTTATCTTGATTAGTGCAGAAATTGGTTCCTGTGCTACCGATTTAGTGTTTGAACCTATGGAGTCAGCACACAAGTCAAACAAAGTAGGAAGGAATTGACCTATATTTATATGTCCAATTTGAAAGTACTAGGCTTCATTGAACATATAAGCTAACTTGATTGAGAATTAAGTTATAGATCAAACGAGATTGAAGAGTTGACTATGTCTAGCTAGCACTACACATGAGGTTCAGGTTCGATTCCGGGGATGAACAGTTTCTGATTTATGATCTATGGAGCATATGAAAGATTAAATTTAAATACTAATTAATTTTAGATTAGATCTAAATTAATTAAACTTAAATGGATCTAAAATTTAAGTTAGACTGGATACAAAAGTTCTAAAGGATTGAAAATTGACAGTCTTTCGAAATTATTTCGAACCAGCTTCAAATCGAATTCGAATTAGATCTATTTTGGATGAGATATAAGTATTCCCACTTGTACTAAGAATACCCCCTCATGAAGGATGACCAAAATCTAGTTTGGTGCTTATTTGGACATCCCAAGTGGGTGTGGGAGTGGGTGCAAAGTGGATGTCATAAATGATGGCAATTCTATCTCATATAGGAATCCTTCTTTTATGAGTATTGGATCAATTTAAATCAGATTTGAGTTAGGAGTCGTACTCTCATTAGATCATAGAAATTATCTATAAATAGAGAGGATCTCTACCTATAGATGCATAGCAAATAGCAAACAAATCAGATTGAGAGAAGAGAGAAAGAGAAAGAGAGAGAGAGAGAGAGAGGTGTGAGAAGAGAGAGAGATCCCTTCCTCCCTTTGGCCTCTCCCCTTGTTGCCGTCCCTCTTTCTTTGAGCGTGGGGTCTCTTTGGATGTCCCACCTACTAGTTTGAGGAGTCACACCAGCACATCTCATCTCTCGATTGATTGTGTTGCGAAGACAATTGGATTGGAGTTCATCTCGCTTTTCTACGGTGTTTGGCGTTCATGGAAGTAGAGGGTCTGCATATTTAGACCTCCGTGAAGGTTTATATCAGATAGTTTAAAATTTAATTTCTGGTTCTGCTATGATTCAGGTAAGAATTTGATCCTCAATCAAGTAGAATATTAGAAAAATTTTTAAATGCAACTTGGGCATTCTGGAGGGAAATTATTCCCTTCCTTTCATGTAGTTGGAGAAAGTGAGTTTTTGATGGGCTATAAATGAGCTCATGATTATGAACGTTGTAAAGCATGGTAACCTCCCACTTGCCAACTTCAGTCTTTCTAATACGCATTTTGGCTTTACATCCAGTGCAAATACTTTATCATTCCTTGCATGGCATAATTTGTATTGCATGATCTTGCTCATCAACTGCAATATTCTTAGACTTATACACCCCTTCTTTACAACATATAAATTCTTGTCTGCCGATCTCTTTACTTTTGAAGATTGATAAGATGATTCCTTCCGAATACCAAAACCTTTTTTATATGCATATTGGTTGTAGGTTTCCATTACTTCTTCTTGAGTTTCGAAGATCATACCTTTATGCAATACTAAACCTTCATCATTTTCTGAACTCCGCTCAATATAATCTTCTCTCTCAGAAGCCATCTCTTTATGATTATTGAATGACTTTGGAGTGTCATCGAGTAAAATGTGATCATGCACATTACTTTTTCTCCTTACAAAAATAGTTGGTGTGCTAAAGATAGCTATCATCTTGTCATCGTACATACTTTTCACATCCACATCCATGATATGTATAATTCAATTTACTGATAATGAAATATAGTAAGTATAAGTGACATTCATTCAAATGCATAGCTCAATTTTACTGATGCATATCAAACTGAGACTATTAAATATCAACTTTCAAATTGATATTATTCTATTAAAAAGAAGTGCTCTAGTAAGTTATAACTAGGCATTTCAAACTACAGCTCATGCTAAAAGTAATCATTTATCACTCACACTAGTATAAGCATAATCATTGAATGTTAAAAAATCTTTTAATTAGTAAGTTAACTGATAACATTTAACTGACTTTATCAAAGGACAGTGATTGAACTGTCTCTATGTTTTCTATATCATAATTTTTTTACAATGTCGCATGTCATATCTTCATTGAAATATTTAGCCAAAATATTTAGCCTCTAATGAAGTGACAATAGTATATACCTTACACTCAATTATTATATCCTAAACAATTCCAACGAGATGGTTACACATAGAGAAAGGGAGAGAGGGAGAGAAGTAAATGTCGATGTGGTCTTTGCACCTGAGAGAGAGTCCGCAACGTGTTTGCACTGAAGAGAGCCACTGACTTGTTTATGATGGAGAGAAAGAGCTGGTGATGTATTTGCACTGAAGAGAGATCGTTGGCGATGTTTTTGCGATGGAGAGAGCTGGTGACGTAGTTGCACCAGAGAGAGAGAGCCGACTATGTATTTATGATGGAAAAAGAGATAGACTAGACTATTTATGTCGAAGAGAAGTGGAGAAAAAGTTTCTTTCGAAGAGAAACAGAGAAAAATAGAGGGAGAGAGGGAGAAAGAAGGAGATTTTGCCGGTGAGAGGGAGGGAAGAGTTTTATTTCAAACGAAAAGATATACTCTCTCTCTTCTTTCCAGTCCCATCCCCATTAAAGCAGCATCATAGCCTTAAGCGAAGAAGAGATGCCAAAGAGAAAATGATGACTCGATCTCATTTAATTTTTTTGACTTATTTTTTTTAAGCAATGCCAGGTCAGCTAACGGGACGAGAGAAATCCTCTATTTGCCCAAAAATATATCTCAGAGATATGCGCCCATCCAACGGAGGGAGATCCGATCAGATGGAAGCTGAGATCCGATCAATTGGATCCTAGTCAATCTATATATATATATATATATATATATATATATATAACAATACTCTATGAAAGAGTATTGGAGTGTTGCCAACTCAGCTTCTCAAATGAGTTTTCTTGTACCACCTAGAAAGAACACCTCTTCACATTAAATTATGTTATTAATATATGATATTATTATATTCTTACAATTAAAATCTATTTATATAAGTAGTTGAGAATATGAAGTGATCTTAAGAATTTGAAAAAATATTATTTTATTATTTAGATATAAATCCTTTTAGTTTGATCAGATCTAGAAGAAAAATTATTTTCATATATTTGACCCGGTGCAATGCACAGTTTTTTGACTAATATATATATATATTAAAATAGAGGCCCTTAATAGAGAAGCCTCTATGCGACACGTTTAGGAAGAGGGAGAGAAAGCCATATGGAGAAATTAAAAAAAAAGTTCAATCTTGCCTCTACGCTTTTTTCGAGCAATGGAGAGAGAGAGGGCCACCCACCTCCCCCCCACCATGACTGCTCCTCCGATACCTTTCATGTTCTCATATCACACCCTCACCTCCTTCACCCCTTGCTTCTCTCTCTCCCAAGCTCGAACCCATGCTGTCTTCATTGTCTCTAGCGACCTCTACCTCGAGGAACTGGACCATTCGATTTCCATGGGGAAGGAGAGTACCTGAGGATGGTGAAGGAGCCGGGCCAGAGCATTGGATGCTCTCTCCCACAGCTTGGAGGAGACGAAAAGATATAAAATCTCTAACCTTAGATTTTAATTATTTTCTTGTGAAGAAACCTCGATGAGATCTATCTTAAATCGAAGTTAGGATCATATTTCTCCATATGAGAGTCGAAGCTTTTCTTTTCAAGATTCATCTGGCCATGGAGCTTCATCGTTGATCTATAGTTTCCATGACATTCTTGATCTATCTCCTCCTCATCTTGAGCTTTTTTGAAGACTTATGTTTTGCCAAGAACCATCGGTCGAAGAACATCGAGGTCTCACTCCCATTTCGAGGTCCAAGCTCGAAGTGCTCTCCCCTTCTCCCTATCACTCTCACCGCCATTCATAACCTACAAGAGTTTACTTCCTGAAGGAAGAGGGAGGGGAAGCAAGTGCGTTGGAATTGCCATGAGGAAATTAATACCCCCTGCATCATCGAAGGAGACATTGAGTTCTGGTGCTTTGGTTTTTTTGGGAGATAGTTCTGGTGCTTTGTTTGATAAGAATGCCAGGGACAAGACACCGATATTGGAGAAACAAGAGCTACACATGCATCAAGGTGCAGTAAAACATATGCAAGGAAGGAACTTCCGGATTGGGTTTATCTCAACAAAGATCGAATTGAGCTTAAGTTTGGGTCAATCAATTACATGTCAAGTCGTATATTTGCAAAGAACTGCCCAGAAGGTGTGAGCATCCAAAAGGCTTATAAGTACATGGAGAGTCATCCATTTTTCTTTGATAAAATGGACATGTTATATTACACACCATAGGGTCATCCAAAAGCATCCGGATAGAAAATATTTTAGATTATTAAGAAAAATATTTTTACAAAATATTGTCGGACTTTACTTTTTGGTATACCATTAAAGATTTTACAAGGGCTTTATTTTTGCTACCTGATTAGAGACAAAGTAAAAAATTAAATTCAAATGGATTAAATTCAGATTCTGTTTTGGTTGGGTTTAGTAATCAATCAAGTTTTTAACAATTGGATTTGGTTCAAGCTTTATTCAAGGTCAATTTGAGCTTGATTCAGTGATTGACTATGCGTGAGTTATATCAAACATTATATTGGATTAGATCCAATAATTATTTATAGACAATCTAATATATACTATGATATCTAATATATATATATATATATATATATATATATATTAAAATAAAGATTTCTGTATTGGTAGTATTTTTATTTAATATATTTATCTATTTCGAGCCATGGGTTTGACACGTGCATTCGTTCTTCATTTGCTTCAATTTACACAAAAAGATTTAATGATCAATTATTACAATATGAAATATAAAATTATTCTACTTTAATTTTTTTTTTTAAAATAATATCTATCTTAATATACAAACATTAAATGATATTTTTAAAATATATATCTAAATAGATAAAATAAAATAAATAAATAAAATTAAATATTATTTTAAATTTTTTTTTTCTATGCATCGCATGATGTTATAAGCTAGTTATTTATAGATATTGAGATATTGCAACGAATTTTAAGATGTTATATATTCTTAAGAACTTGACTTAATGAGTACACCGTATGTAAGCCGAATGTTAGATTCGGAACATGATAGTGAGTTGATCCTTTAGGAATATCATTCTCAATTTTATGAGGATAATATTTTATAGGATTTGAAGTTTTTTTTATCCAAAGATTGCCCTTTGAATACAAAAATTTCAATTTATCGAGTTCTGTTATCAAAAAGTGTGCTTTTTTTTTTTTTCCCTGCTATAAGGGAGAGTCCGGAAGCCCTCTAGCGCCACGTATTGCGAAGAAGATTAGGTGGGTGCGGTGAACCCTAAGGTCCTGGAAAAATTATTGTCTAGGCTTGGTGCAGGTAGACCATCCAAATTCCACGGTGAATGACACGCCACATCCATCCTTGTATTTCGCAAAGAGAACTGCGCTGGTCTACCTGGGGGCTGGTCCAGGCAATAATTAATTTCTCAAGGCCCTTACCCTCGCGAGCCTCAACCCCTTTAGCACGAGAGAGAGTCGGTCCCCTCAACCCTTTAGTACGAGAGAGAGACGGTCCCTCTCTCGACGGTCATATTGCGAGAGCCGGCGAGTGGAGTCGGCCTTGGAGAAGCGTAGGCCCTTCCTCTCCAAGCTGTAATTTTGCTTGCAAAAAAGACTTCTCCTGAGAGGCGAGGATATGGGAAAAGCATCCAAAGACAAGAGGGTAACCAGTTTCTTGCTTCATTCCTTCGGGATTCCTTCCTGGTGTTCCCGGGCTTCGATTAATTTCTTTTTCAAAAGAAAAAAAAGGATTATTATTAATATTGATTGTGCTCCAGGATATTTACTACCGCAAGGCAAAAGAAGAGGGTTGGCGGGCACGGAGCGCGTTCAAGCTCCTCCAGATCGATGAGGAATTCAACATCTTTCAAGGTGAACATTCCTATCCGACGATCTGCTGGGCTTCTTCGCTTTATATTTCTGGCTTCCCTTTGATGTCAAGCGATCTACTAAAACTGAGCCGATCTCCCTGAAATCTAGAGCGTAATTGACAGGGAGAGAATGGATTCGAAAGTATTTATTTTTTGAGAATTAATTCGTGTCGGTTGGGCAAATGATCAAGAAAATACTATCTGTCGGTCCATTTTATAGAGGCAGTAAAGTTCCTATTCATCATATCTTTTATCATTCATAATTTAGGTTTTGAGGATCTAAATGATCAGTGGGACCTTGAAATATTATTATCCAGAAATTTCATTCTTGATTGGTTTTATTACTGTTTAGATTATCCAAAATTTTCCATCTGTTGACTATAAAGCATCGAGTCCGAGAGACTTGTCTTTGGAGTCTGCCTTCTTAAACAATTTCTTAAACATGATTTTTTTTTTCCCCTGAAAAGAAAAAGGTCAGTTTATTGCAAAACTTTCTCCCTAGGTTATTGACTTGATTTTTTTAGGTTTTTTTGTTTTGCATTGATGGCTTTGTCTGACGTCCTCCAACTTTCAGAGAACTTGCATTTTGTAGGTTACTACTAACAATGTGTCATTGTTTTCCTTGCTTGGATGTACAGAATGGCTGAAATTTGTCAAACAATCATTAAGCACTGCAGTTCCTTGTTGTAAAGTAACTAAAGAAATTTGCATTTGAGATTGCTAGAATGATTCTCCGCTACTGATTTCTCATCTCATTTCAACGTTGCATCTAGCTGCTTCCCTTTTCATGATTCCCCTCTTTGGATAATCATTCTATGCGGAGAATTTATGGTTCTTCTATGTTGTTGTCAGTGGGTGCATACAACTACTTTTTGGCCTTTAGTAGTTGTAGATGTATCTGTAACTTCAATTTCATCTTTTCTGCATGGATGCCCATGTAAATATGCACAATGTATAGAATGGCTTATTGATTTTGAAAAATTTGGATCAATAATTTGGCAACAAATCTCTGAATACAAAGAATCTTGATCTACAGGGGTGAAGCGCGTGGTTGATCTTTGTGCAGCCCCTGGCAGCTGGAGTCAGGTATTTCTTGAGATTGGCATGTGGCAATGTTTTCAGTTATTCATATTTAGAAATCTGTACTCTTGAGACGCTTTATGGACTTATGCATTGTAGCTTACTATCAAGATTAGTGTATCACTTTGAAAAATAGTTTTTCTGCATTTAAAAATTAATTTTATTTGTGCACATCACTTAGTTCTTATTAGGTTTCTATACTATCTAATTGGCAAATGTGGAAGTATATGGACAAAGTTATTTTCAATAGCGACTCTCTTGGAACGGAAAACCACCTTCATTTTCTAGAGTCCTAATTAATTGAATTCTATATTACTTCATGTTGTCAAGTATATCTGAATGGGCTACACGTACAATTCTTGTGATTTTCTATGTGAAGGTCTTGCACCATTTCTCTCTCTCTCTCTCTCTTTTTCTTTAAAGTGGGGGCATTAGGCTTCCATTCATCCTCCTTACATTTGGATGCAGTTGGTAAACCTTCAATTGTCATATGTGTAGGGAGAGATTTGTGCTGAAAGATGAAGTATATCTGGGAAGCATTATTAAGTTAGTCCAGCAAATGTGAATGAATGGCATTATGAGAGGCCACAGAGACAGAGTTTTGGCAGGAAGAAGTCCCCCTTGTTTGTTGAAGGGCCAGTCTTATTAGTAGAGTTGCTATCTGAGCATATGTATTCAAAGTCATTGCACTTGCTGGAGGTTGAGGAACCACTTATCTGTAAAAGCCTTCTCAAAGTTCAATGTCTAGGCCTGTATATGTAGAATACCTCACTCATGTTTTGAACTACTGGTTCCTTTTTGCTTTGTGTTTTTCATTCTCGTTGTGCGATATGTATACTTTCCACTTCCATTGAGCTATTTAGCTGATTGGCCTTGTTGCTAACTAATGCATATTTCTATGGCAATGAAGTCTCTTGTATCTTACCTCTTGATTTTAGTAGATGAACTATATAATTCCTGTAGTATTTAAATTTAAAATAATCTCACTGCATTAAGAATATTAGTGTTGAAACCAGTAGGAAAAAAAATACTAACCCATTTCCTTGTTGCTTTGATGATTGATTTGATGTTGCTGGTTACAATCTTTGCTTACATATCTTACCTGCAGGTGTTGAGTCGAAAGTTATATGCTCCAGCTAAGATGTCACCGGATCATAGGTAAGACATCTCTTATTATACATGATATGCAGTTTCTTTTTTGTAATTTATTGTTGATCATCCTGCTGCATAAATCCTTTTCTTGGCAGTTATTTGTTAAACATCTGATTGAGGAATTGTTTTTTATTCTACTGCAATTTCTTAATAGTCTTGAATGAACTAAAATAAAGCGCCAATGCAAACCCAATCAAATATTTATTCTCTTAAATCTAGAGTTGGATCAAAATCTTATCCGGCTAATTGTATTCCTGAATTTTATATCCGTATACATTCCACTCACATTTTTTTTTTTCAAGATTTCCCAAGAAAAGTGTAAAGTTTTACTCAAAATCCGTATAATAGCATGTCTTATTAGCTGGAGAACTTGAATCCACAAGCTTATTAATAAGCTAAAAATTCTAGAGTCATTGTTTGCTTGCTGTAAAATTTAAACCTTTCCTATTTGCTTTAAGACTCTTCATTGTCTTTTATCACATGTCTACAATCTGATCAAAACACTATTTTTGGATGACAGGCATTAATTTTGCTCAACTTTCTTAGCAGCTACCTGTAACTTCTGCCTAAAGAATTCACATTTCAGTCTCAGGCTTCCCATCAAACTTCTCTTAATCTGGGATGGTATAAGTATATTCCTTGTGAGGGGTGACTTTTTTTTTTTTACAATTGCCTATAATTGTGCCTCTGGATGACTTAGCACCATATGTTAAATTTTGCCACCTCGTTTTGTCCATTCTTTTTCTTGCTCTAGGGGAACCTTTTGGGTAGCTCCTTGTATTCAGAAGTCCAGAACCTGTAACCGGCAATCTAGGTCTCCTTATCCTCTAGCAGGTCTTTTGTTGTTTGTTGCAGGCTCCTCTTTTGGCTAGAGATTCTTTGGGCAGGAATTTGGCACCATGTTAGAGGAGTAATCACTAACATCAGGTTAAGAGCCAAATATAAATGTTCTCAAACATTTTCCAATCAAACCTTATTCTGTAATTGCAATTGCATGTATGGATGAGTTAAGGGTTGCTCGTTGAGGTTGATGTATATGACTATGTCACTTAAGATGTCTACTTATCATATGTATAAAAAAAATTATGCCTTGCATCATAAGATCCTTTCCTCCTTATAGAGAATTCATGACCGAGTA
>NC_026002.2:83055877-83138178 GCF_000442705.2 Elaeis guineensis
ATTAAAGTTTGAAATTTTTAAATATGGTCAATACACTCCTGCACCTTTCCTTAATAACTTAGATTTTAAAGTGAACACAAATATAAATTTGCAATTGAATGAAATCCATTATATTTTTCTCATAGCTTCTTCCATTTTTTAATATTTTTATAGGGATGGCGATCTTCCGCTTATTGTTGCAATTGACTTGCAACCCATGGCTCCAATAGATGGTGTTATTCAAGTACAGGGGGATATCACTAATGCCAGGACTGCTGAAGTGGTAAATTATATTTGGCTCTTTAATTTATATTTGACTGAATTCAACTAACCAATCTTCAACTTCCATTGGAATTTTGGTGTGAGATCATTTGGAGTTTACTAATAACATGGCATATTTATATTTATTGGTGACCAGGGGTTTGTACAATTGATTTATATGCGGTTGGTAAAGGTCTTTTGGTGGCTGAGAATGATTGTCTTGTAACATATCTGAATCTATTTGTTCTAATCTTAACCAAATGTGTATAAAAAATGGACATGACATTGGTAATTTTGTTAATGACCATCATCCTTTTTTTTTCTTTTGTTTCCTTTTCCACTTCCAAGTTTTATTATGCCATTAGCTCTACTTTTTTAAATTTTACAACTATCTTTATGAGCATTATTTCTTCTTTTCTTTTCTCCATTTATTGTGTTGGGTTTGTAGGTTTATCTTTGATCATGATTCCATCATTATTTAGGTAGCCCCCCTCTATGGTACCCTTGAACTTTCTTCTCTACAAGCTGACTTCTGCTTGGCATCCAATATATTTGCAATATTATTAAATCTTGCTTAGTTACATTGGGGCAATCATTTAACTGGACTCGACTGACTCATTAGGTTATCAAACATTTTGATGGTTGCAAAGCAGACTTAGTTGTTTGTGATGGCGCTCCCGATGGTAAGAAAAGAGGATAGTACACATTTTGGTTATTACATTAGTTTTTCTTATTGCAGTTATCGGTTTCATAAACATGTTCCTTAAATTTGATATCAATTGATTGCAGTTACTGGACTTCATGATATGGATGAATTTGTTCAATCACAACTTATTTTGGCGGTAAGTGTCAGTGCTGTATTTTTGTTGTTCTGGTTTTTTTTTACATATTTAATGATTGTAACATAATTTGTATGTACGTATGAATGCATGCAGCCATTAATTTGAAAAAACTAAGAGAAATCCCTCTTATAACCAATCCTCTTAACCAAAGAGATTATATATGATCACCTGCAACCTTTGAAGAATGGTTATTGGTAAACTTTTCATTCCTATTCACCACTACCACCAAATTTCATTAAAAGACATTAGGCTTGAGGCTTAAAGAAATATTTGTAGAAAAACCATTATGGTTTAAGGAAAGAAATTAGAGTAATTGAAACTAATTAGAAAATCAACAAGCCCTCATCTAGCCTCGCCTTTATAATAAGAAACCATTGTGAGCAAAAAAGGGGAAAGGCATGAATTGTATTCAATTATAACCTTGTAATTGATAACTGCTGTTCTTGAATGATATTTTATAGCCAGTAAATAATTCATATATGAAAAAAAATGAGTGAGGTTTTTCAAATCAGGATTCTGGCGAATCGAATTACGGGAAGAATCTAAATCTCTAACTGCACATAATACCTTTTGTGTTAAAAAATGCCTCTGAAGTTTTTCAAAGATGAATGGATTATTTGTTGAGACCATATAACGAATATTGTTGCAACCACCTTGCATTTCAGTGGAAGGTGGTTGGACTATGTTTTCAGGATGAACCATCAGAATATATTGCTTCAACTTTGTTCTTACACAAGATTAAAGGCACCATAATTAGTTGATTATAGAGGTAGTACTGGAATTTCGTAAGAAGGGTGGGTGGATAAAAGTATTAAAAAAGGATGGAGCATAGGAGGTCAAAATCTTATGCTGATTAGCCTCATTGCAAGTCTATACAAAGTTGTGGGATGAGGTTGGTAAATAGATTCAAAAACATCGTGAAGGATTCCCTTCTTTTGCTGAAAGGAGAACAAATGTATGTAGGGGAAGCTCATTGCTGATAAATATGTTGTGTGATTAAAAGAATTGGAGAGCAAAGTAATATGCAAAGCTGATGTGGAAATGACCTTTCAATAGAGTAGCAATGTAAGATGAAGATCTTTCATGTACATCATGAAGAGAATGAGAAGATGAAATTTTTGGAGCTATCACCATAATTAGATCTAATTTCTCATTGAGGCGATGAAGGTGAAATTTTTGGTGCTATCATCATAAATAGATCTAATTTCTCGTTGAGGCAATCTCTTTCAAAAATAATCTTTCTTATCGACAATTGCAAAGATGGCTCTCTAAGGACATATGATAATGACTTCTGCGTGCAAATTCTTTTGGAGATTTACCAAATTGTGGGTAGCAATGTTAGTCATAATCATTAAAAAAGGGAAAAATGCGTAGCAAGTAACATTTGGAGGAAATCTTTTTCCACAGAGCATATGGTCCAAGAGGTATCCAGCTCCTCCAAAGGGCCTTTTCTGAATCACCTCTTTGGCATAGTGTAGGTTGCACCCTCCATTTGTGTTGGACGTGCTTCATTTTAAGGTGAAACTTCTTTTGTTGGAGGGCTACGAGAGGTAGGAGATTCAAGGTGATTACTTCTAAGTAATAATCTAATACAGTGGTAGGTGATTTAGAAAATTGTGTGGACAACATATATGAGAAAGATGGAATTATGAGCCATGTACTGTTCCAGTTTGAAGTTTTTAAAATTTTTTTAAATGGGTATTTCTTGTAGAATCTTGATTTTGAAAATCTAGAAAGAAATCCTAGTTGACTTTGCTATGGTGTTTCTAATCCTTCTCTTTCCTTATTTTCTCAGTTTACTATAAATAATGTATCTTAATTTTTTAACATTTTACCTGATGAATTTGCTCCCATGGCTATTAAAGTAATTTTCATGCCATTACAACTTTAAAGCTAGAATGGGGGTGCATGCTGGAAGCGGTCAAACTGGGTTTGTTATATTATGTTCTTTCTGAAGAACTTGTGATTAATCAATTCTTATGTCTTGATGCTTTGTTTTTGGTATTACGATCTAGTTTATGCTGGTTGGAGCAGAAAGCACATACAGCTTTACTTCAATGAGTTTCTCTATGGTATCATCATTTGGATTATCGGTTATTGTGTGACATACTGCATATATTTTGATTTATTGTTGCATGTTTCTATAAAATTATCTTGCTGTAAATTCAGAATTCTGAATATGATAATGTTGACATGGAATGCCGAACTTTTCTCTTTATCTGCCTGATATATATATATATATATATATATATATATATTAATCCTACATTGGTCTTGCTCATGTCATCTATATCCTTTTATACTACAGAGCCCTAACATAGCTTTCTTATAGAGGCTATATACTTGCTTTCTTAGTTGCTAACTTCTGATTCGTCATCTTGCATCTAGGCATTAACAATTGTCACTCATGTGCTTCGAGTGGGTGGAAAATTTATTGCAAAGATTTTTCGGGGTAAAGACACAAGTCTCCTCTATTGCCAAGTAAGACTCTTGTCTTGTTATGACATTGCAATAACAACACAGAAAAAGGAAGATGAAAGAGTACAAATATGAGTTGTTCTTCAAATTTCTATTTGTCTCCACTATCTGTTTCTATCTTGTTTTATGGTGTATCGTTAAACAATTCTCAACTTCAGCATAAAAGCAAATTTAGAATCAGAACTATTAAAAAAAAAGGATAATAAAGTAAAGGGAAAAGGCAAGGACTGGCTGCAAGCCATGTCGAGTTCCCCACATCAGTTTGTAGGAAAACCATATGAGGGCAGACATAATAAAAGGCCTAAGCTCTGGTTGTTGGCAAGAATATGACTGAAGATGATATAGATTCACAACAAGGATAAATATTTATGCAGGTCCCTTTTGGCAAGTTCCCTAATGGAGTAACTTGCCCATCTCACTTGGATAAGCCTGGGCCTTTGACTAGCTTAAGTGTATGGACCATCTGACCTTTTGCCTCTCTCTAGCCTATGTTTGTGACAAAATAATTCTGTTCATTTTGCCTTCTAACTCAGGGTTTGACAGCTGTGAGATGTTCTGTACAAATTGCTAACTTTACATATTTTATTACTTGTAGCACTTTTGACCAATGCTAACTTTGAATTTTGTCTCCTGTATGACTACATAATCATTGTATCAAATCCAAGGATATTAGGTTATTTTCGGCAGTGAATTGATGTGTATAATACAAATGAATTGCATTATACCATTTATATGATTGTCAAGTCGGGTTTCATGATTAGTCTATTCAATCGAGAGAAGATAATGTTATGGTTTAATGAGGACTGAAGGAAGGTGATGTGGCTATTGCTTATTTAAATAGAGATCCATACTATGGAATATTTGATATGATTCATTTTTGCCATTCCCCTAAGGTTGTGTCGTAACTTTTCTGTATGACTGTGTGGATAGTTTTTTTATCTTTGTTTCTTTTCTTTTATCTTAGTTTCTCACTTTGAATTCATTGGAACCTTGTTCTTTCTTCTACACAGCTGAAGCTATTCTTCTCTCATGTTACATTTGCAAAACCAAAAAGCAGCCGCAACTCCAGTATTGGTGAGGCCAACAATTCTTTGTGCATTTTTGGGTCTTTATGCAGCAGCAGGTCATGCTATTGCAAGACTATGTTGATTATATACATAAATTTGGAAGATGCTCAAATAGCTGATTGTGCTATTTGTCATGCATCTCTGAACCAAAGCACAGCATAGAAAATATCATGCACCTTCCGTACTAGTATATACATCCACTTATTCAAGATGACATACAAGTAGATGTTTCTGTACTTGTGAATATAATCTGAAAGGGTTAATGAGATGCATTGGAGCGCATGTGTTTATGCTTTGGTTGCACATGTGGATGCATGCATGTCTTCAAACAATTGCCAATGAACTGCACATGTCAGCAAAAAGCTCAATTTTTTATGCATACGCATGTTTTAGCTCTTTGATGCAACTAATTCAGTTTGCTTAAACATGCTGATGCTTCTCAATCAGATGCAATAGGAAGAATATCAACAAGCATATATTTAGTAACCTGCAATGCTCTTGCAATTCAATGCAACAACCAGATGTTGGAAATTCTTCATATTTATTTATGCACCTTTGCAATGGCATGTGCATGTTTGCTGTGCAAACACACCATCATGCACACAAGCACATACTCCATACAAGTGGTTTTTCAAGCATAAAGCCATCAAATGTTTCAATTGATATACTGTGCAGTCTCAGATATGGCACTTTTTATGTATTCTATTTGCTTTCCTTGAAAACATGCATTGTTGTCCTGATGGTTTGAGACTGCTCAATTACTTCTGCTTATGCATACAGAGGCATTTGCAGTTTGTGAGAATTATTCACCTCCTGAAGGATTTAATGAGAGAGATTTATATCACCTTCTGGAAAAGGTGGGCAGTCCTTCCGGGGCTGACAATTTAGGTAAAACCTATCATACACCTTTTACCTTTTTCAGCACCGATTTCAACTTAACAGGTTTAAATTATGATGGTTCTTTTGTTTCTGTAGTAATGGTAAAATATATATTGATTGTTGACTTAGTGCTAGAAAAGGGCTAATGTGAATTAGATATCCAGTGGAGATTGTAGATTTTCAATAAAAAGACTTGGCAAGGGGCATGGGCATATAATAATATTTTAAGAATCTGACACTTCATAAAGAAACATGTCATGCAGTGGATTTGATTGTTTAGGTGGTAGAGAGGAAGTGCAAGAGGAGTTGGAGAAATAAAGCAGGGTAAGTAGGCTACACCAATTTGGGCACGTGGATGTGCAATTATGTCCTTGGGATAAGGATTGAAACAGACTATTGTTTGTATTGTCTTCATAAGACCTCCCACTTGTGATGGAATCAATTGTTGCCTCCCTGTTAAGGACAGGCTGTGCATCAAAGTGACCATTTGAGTGCACCTCTCTTGAAATAGTTCAAATGCATTCGTTATTACATGGATTCCTATTCCTAAGTCCTAACTAATTATCTTGCAAGTTTAATAAAAAAATTCTTAATTAATGAATTCTCCAACACCGTAACAAAGTATTCTTGCTAAAATGCTATTTATTATCATAAATTACAACCCTTATTCAAATCCAAGAAGTATCCCGATCGTTTTATTTATCAATTTTGAAAAATAGAATACTTCACACAAGTACTAGATACATAACCAAAAGGTATGTGATTTGAAGTATCCATGCTCCCTTTTTTTCGTTATATGTGTAAAGCATAACATTGACACTGTATAATGATGGAAAGCGATGCCTACTGTTTACTGTGGTGATTTTGGCAACATCTAAGACTGACCGTACATATGTTGACCCCACCCACCCCCTTTTCCCATAAGGAGATTATCTGGCTTGGCTCCTGACAGCAGATTCAAACTTGCTAACTGTGTAGACATTCATGATCTGAATTGTCTTCTGGTTAATATTACCTTGGGAAGGTCTGTTGTTTTCTAGCTCTACAGTCTGGCCTAATTTCTCAAAAAATAAAATAAAATAAAAATAAAAATAAAAAATCAATAAAATTATGGATGAAGGTTTGTTATTTCTTGTTGCTCTTTACATGGCCTTTGATACGATAGCCTCGTATATAGAAGTTTGATACCGTTTTGATGGTCATATCTTCTTGACAGATTGCCATAGTGGGTGGTTGGAGGGGCCAAACAAGGTTTATATTCCTTTTTTGGCTTGTGGGGACCTCAGCGGCTACGACTCTGACCGTTCATACCCACTCCCAAGTTCTGCTGAGGGAGGCCGTTACCAGAGCTTGGATCCGGTACAGCCCCCAATTGCGCCTCCTTATAAAACAGCGTTGGAACTGAAGAAAGCCTCTAGTCGTGGGATTCTAGAAATGGACAAGCTCTCTCTTAATTCCTGATGGATTTTCCTTTCCACGAGAGAGAGATGGATTCTCTGTTTCTTCTTTCTTTGGAGGTCGCATGGATATGTAAAAGGGCCGATGGGCATTTGTGGCCCCAAAATGAAACTGCAATTACCTGGAGCGGTATATCGTACTTTTGAAATTTTGACCATGAGAAAGTATTGGTATAATTTGAATCAACTGTCTGTAACCGCATGGTTGTACGATAAGTGTTTCTCTAGATACATACAGCCCCGGGTGTATGTTCTAAGGACCATCTCTTCATCAAATTATCAATCTTTCTATATTCGACTGGGAAAAGAATCCTGCTCATTTTATGCACAGGAAGGCATGGAAGGAGGGACGAGTCCCGCTCTTCCGGGTGGCTGATAGCTCCGTCTTTGGCTGTCCTGCTGTATTTGAAGTTTGAACTCAAGGGACAGGAGCAACGTTAGTAAGATGTGAAGCTATTGAAAAGTAATGGTAATTCACCCGATCCAGGAGGAATATATATTAGTATGTGATAAAAAGAGAAGCAGCCTGTGATTCAATGTTTCAATTTTTATGTGGATGCTTTGACAGCTGTACTGGTTAAGCAGGAGCTTTATGGGCATGGTTAAGTGCAAGAGTTAACAAGACCTGCGTGATGTGGAGATGACGAATTTAATAGAGTCCTCAATGCCCTCACCATGGCGAGAACTTCTTGAAGGAGAGAGTTCTTGGTGAATCGCGTTCGGAGTAGGATTTTTTCCTTTTTAGGTAAGTCGGATTATTTAAACAAATCTAGCGTGAATAAAATCCACAAGAAATAGGTTCCCTTTTGGTTTCATTCGTTGTGGCATTTTTTTGATTTTTTTTTTTTTGCTGACTTGACAAACGTGTATATATATATATATATATATATATATATATATATATATATATATATATATATATATGCTTTGGGGCATTTCGGTCTGGGGTTAATAAAGAATCTCCCCAAAGGAAAGCTCGCAGCAGCGTCACTTATGAGGTGGGATTGCAACTTTAGGGCCTCCTAGGTGGAATCCGTTTCTCCGGCAGTCGAGCCGGAAAGCGCCAAAGGGGTTGAGCGCTTTGGGTCCCATCTAAATGTCCCTATATTCTGCTTCCGAACGATGGCTGTTAGTCTCATCAAAGTTCGTTCCTTCTGTGTTCGTATTTGTGATGTGTTTGACCATAATATATCACCCATTCGAGCTGGTTTTAATGTTAAATGCCAGTCACTTACATAACCCTGCTATTATTTCTTGGGCTACAACATGTAGTAGGCTAGTAGCTACAACAAGAGGAGAAAGGTCCGAGAGTATCGGTTAGCAGCTGTCGGGTTACCCTCAACTTCAACGTTTGATAACCATTGGAAATCAGATGCGGTCTGCTGTCGCACGCAACGCGTGCACGCTCTGCGGTCCAGAATATTCGATAGAGTTTGGTTCCACAGACTATATATATATATATATATATATAAAGTGGCACAACTAAAAATACTGATGATGGTTCCACTTATATGGCATGTTTGAGCATAAGTGCATTTTCATATGTTAACAATTGTTGCGGACTTGATGTTTGGACGGAGAGATAAACTTCATAAGGTCAACAACCTGCATGGTATATGCTATATTGTTCTTAGCATCTCAATGTTTAAACCGTGCAAGTTAAGCTTACGAAAACATAGACTAATGGATTTTCAAACTTGATGAGAAAAGGATTTTCTTTGCTATATCATGGTAAAATATTCGCACTTTGTTGGTATTAAAAGTATGTTTTTTATGCAGGCTTTTTATTCCCCTTTTTTTTATCATAATATTGCGTGACTGATGCATTATTCTCTTGTTGGATCTCTTGCTGAAACTGCAATATTGTCTATGTACATATGTCTATGGAGAGTACTCTGTGCCTCATCCTTTTTTACTTAAAATTTTTGATATGACTCTAGTTGGTTACATGGCATGAGTGGTCTGGTTCGTTTCTCAAATTTAGTGTAATGGAAGATATTGTGCGGTTTTTGGTGGTAAGGTTGGGCCGGTTTGTCCTACAAGGTAAAATCGAGCAATCTGATATCGATTTTAAATTTAGGGATGTGTATTTTGTTATAAATGAAAAGATAAAAGAAAGAAGCAGCAGCCAAGGCGAGGAGAGTGGAGGAAAAGAAAAGATTCGGGAGCTGCCAGGGGTGGCGGGCGGCATATGCTCCCAGCATCGCATCGTTATTCCGTCCCCCGCGGGAATATACTTCGAAGAGCACCAACTGGAAAGCCTCGGATTCCCTCCCGCAACTCCAGTCTTTTAGAATACTCCCCAAGCAATCGCGCCCAGCGCCCCCACGACATGTCTATAAATCTTTCTTCCGTCCCCCTCTCTCCCACTTCTCCTCCTCCTCTTCTCCCTTGTTCTTCTTGTTCTCTGTCTTGGGTTGCGAGAAGCCCCTGCTTCTCGAGAGAAGTGCGGCGTCTCTCCGTACGCCAAAAGAAGCGGAGGAGTGCGGTGGTCTTGGCGGCGGCGTCGGGGAGGAGGATGGTGATAGAAGAGATAAAGGACGAGGAGGTCGAGGAAGCGCCGCCGCTGTTGGAGGCTGCCGAGGCCAACTCCAAGCCTCGCCGCATTGCTCTTTTCGTCGAGCCCTCTCCCTTCGCGTCCGTACCTCTTTCTTTGATGTTTTTTTTTCTTTTTCTTTTGCTTTTTGATTCTTTAAATAAAACGCTGCTTGATGCTTGATGCCTGCTGCTGTGCTGGAAATATGCTGCCCTATCGATTGCTATCATGCATTAGATGATGATTTGGCTGCGATTCTTTTGCGGATGAATCTGGATGTCTTCCATTGATGATCTTGCTTGAAAAGTTCTTATTAACGTCGCAGTAGAATCATACCGATCCCTCATCGCACGAGCTTAAGCTACATACCAGTAACCAGACTGATTTAATTAGTTTAATGTGGGTCCGTCTCCTGCCAAAGCTGCCCGGGCCAAGAATTTATGATTTTATCCGACTTTGCCAATCACATCTTGATCTGTATGCCTACTCCAATATCGGACTTTGCATGAAATTATATATGTATTTTCAAGTATTTTTTGCCCACCGATTTTCTAAGTAACTAATCACAGTTTTCTTCTTTATTCAATTCCACTCTTTCAGGACCTAAATTGCTCTTGTTTTCTTTTGGCAGCTATGTTTCTGGATATAAGAACCGGTTTCAGAATTTCATCAAATACTTGCGTGAAATGGGAGATGAGGTATATTAACTTTATACAACGAACTTTGTATTAGTATTATTGGATCTTTTTAAGTCAGATGTATTTTCTGAATTACCTTAAATATCTACACAAACAGCGTCACTGAGACCTAGCTGTTACACTAGTCTGTTTGAAGATGAATAAAGTAGAGGAAAAATTAGATGCTTGGATAAAGTAGGAACTTTCATGCTTGTTTAGAATTAAAAAAATTAAATTTGCAACAATATCCTTGTTGCTGCCTTGTTCAGGTCATCGTTGTGACTACCCATGAAGGGGTGCCTCAGGAGTTCCATGGAGCAAAACTGATCGGTTCGTGGAGGTAGTCAAAATTTAGACTGTTTAATTCAACAAAATGCCGTACTATCTTGTTCTAGATTATCTCTTCTTGGTGGCAATTTTTTTTTTTCCCTTTCAACTTCAACTGTTATGGTTGGCTTAATTTGTCTTCTGCTTCTGGTAATTGTTCTTAACTTTCCTTTCCAGTTTTCCCTGCCCATGGTATCAAAAGGTTCCGCTTTCTCTGGCACTTAGCCCCAGAATAATATCAGAGGTGGCAAAGTTCAAGCCGGACATAATTCACGCATCTTCACCTGGAGTCATGGTAATTTTAACCAAGAAAAACATGGCCATACGTGAGGAGCTCTTTCCGCCTTATAACTTCATAATTGCTTTTACATTTCAGGTATTTGGTGCTCTTATAATTGCTAAGTTGCTTTGTGTCCCAATAGTGATGTCATATCACACCCATGTTCCAATGTGAGTTGAATTCTCCTCTAAACTTATGCAATTAACACCTCTATATGTCGTCATTGGTAGTGACATCAAAATTCTTTTAGTAATGTGGGTTGTTGAATCCATGTTAGCAATTTACCACTAAAATTGGAAGAAATGATTTACCTTGATAGCACAATTCATGGCTGGTATGATCATAACAAGTTGAGCTTGAGAAGGATGCATGGTCATCAATGTATAGTTTGTCTATGTTTGCACGCACATGTTTTTGGGGTTCATACAACTATTTCATTATTATCTGGGAAGGTGCATCTGACATGTAGCAGATAGTCATACTATAAACAAATTTTGTTCCATTTATAGTTGAGAATTTACTGCATTAAGCAGAAAAGGATTTTTATGAATAAGTATCAATACATAGTGGGATAGTATCAGACATAGGATGCATCAATTATAACAAAGAAAAGAACAACTAGATCCAGATAGCAGCAACAACTACTCAGATAAGCCTAAGGATATGCGTATATTCCATGATGTCTTAATTCTTTCCATCAGTACATGCTTTATTAAATTATATTTGCCCGAAACTTAATAGTCAACCTGCATCCATTTCTCCTATTTTTTCAATCTTATCTATCACCTTTATTGTGACCATCATTTCCCTTCACCATAGCAAAAGGGAATTGAATCAGTATCTTTCTGTTTCATAAATTCCTTATTTTATCTAAAGCTGATGTGATTTTTATTGAACCAGGCATAACTTACCCATTCTATTCAAATCCACAAAGGAAAAAAATTCATATGTTGAGGTGGCTGCAGCCACCCAGACACAAATATTCCTTGTCTTTCGCCTAAATGTATTTTAATATTTTGCTAGCATGTTAGCTATGTAGAAAATTCTTGGATATTTAACATCATGTGTAGCAGACTTAATTGTATTTCTGTTCTGCAGATACATTCCCAGGTACACGTTCAGCTGGTTGGTGAAGCCTATGTGGTTGATTATAAGTAAGCCAGCCTTTTTTCTCCTGTTTCTTGTTGCAATGATTCATTTGTTCATGTAAGTCGCTACTAATTCTCTTGTTATCCCATTTCAGAGTTCCTTCACAGAGCTGCTGATCTTACATTAGTACCTTCAGCTGCTATTGGCAGGGATCTTCAAGCTGCTCGTGTGACAGCAGGTCAGCAGATTGATTTTGTGGCAGAGTACTATTTCTTCCTCTTGTAGCTAATGGTTTTCATGTTCTGCAGCTCACAAGATACGCCTTTGGAACAAAGGTGTTGATTCTGAAAGTTTCCACCCTCGTCACCGCAGCCATGAAATGCGCATAAGGCTAAGGTACCTAGCCTACTTGGGGTTCTGAAAGTTTCCACCATGCATGCACACAGTTAAATAAGTGCACAGGTACAAAACTCTGCTTGGGTTTTGTCTTATGATCTTTGTTTCTCTTGTTTCAGTAATGGTGAACCTGAAAAGCCATTGATAATTCATGTTGGACGCTTAGGAGTTGAAAAAAGTTTGGATTTTCTCAAAAGGTGAGTTCCTTTTATGAATCCTCCAGCTTTACTTTATCATAGGAGGAGGAAAGCATTTTTGATTTGTTGCTATTTCATCATTTTGTTTTTCCTTCCCCTCCCCCTACTTCTGACATGGTAAGCATGGTATAGTTTTACCATACCATGACCGGGTGGAGGAGTATTTTCTGATCAATTCATTTGCACTTTGAATCAATTTATTCATTTAACAAAAATGGTGAGTTGACTGATGAGTAGTTATCAGCCTGTTTAGCCTCTTTTTTGTGGACTCTTGTGCTAGCAAGTGCTAACTGATACCAGGATGATTCAAAATTGATTCTTAAAATAAATAAATAAAAGAAAAAGACTAGAAGATAGGAATTTTGTTGCCCAGCTATGCAACCCAAGAGGAGGGGGGTGAATTAGGTTTTTAAAAATTTAAAGTTAATTTACAACTATGAGAATTTTATAATAATAAGCAGGATAAATGTGGAGAGTGAAATTTATGCAAGGTATAGAAGCTGGATGCAAGAATGCAAGAAGATAAGAAAATTTAAAAGGAGAGCAAGTAAGCACAACACAAACAAGAAGATTTATAGTGGTTCGGTGCCAATCTTGCACCTACGTCCACTCCCCAAGCTCCTACTTGGAATTCAAATCCACTAAACCGTATTCAACCCGAATACAACGTCGGAATCTCCGACTCTAGCTATTCCAAACTAGAACACTTGTTTCTCGGGTACAAACCAACTCAATACAATCCGATTCAAGGTTTGGATCAATCTTTCTACGTTTTGGAATCCTTTCAAAATAAAATATCAACTCAAAATAGAGTATAGCAGTTAATCACACAAAAATACAGATATAACTCCTTTAATGAGCAAATAAAGCTTTAAATACACTTTACACAATAAAAACGAAGCTCTTCTGATTTTCCTCAAAGTGGTTGAAGACTTGAATGAGCTCTTGAGGGGTTGGTAAACTTGAAATAAAAGCTTCTTGAACTTTTAAAAGGGCTCTTGCTTAGGGTTGAAATGAATGCTTGAAGAACCTTTTCAAAACTTATTTTGATTCCCTCCTTTGAGTATCTTTTATAACTTCGAATAATGGTGGAGAGTAATCTGGACTGAAATAGAGCCGTTGGAGCTTATTAAATGGGCATTAAATGCAGCCAAAACGAGCTAAAAATTAGTCGTTGTGGAGTTTTTCCGTCGCAGAGGTCGACTCATACACAGGGGTCGACTCATGGGGTCGACTCATGTGGCGCAGAACAGAAATTGACAGTTCTATATCTTTGGCTTGCACAGCAACAGAGGTCGACTCATGCACAGGAGTCAACTCATGGGGTCGACTCAATTGGGTGTGCCAGCTAAAGAATTCAGCGTGTCGTTCAGCCCCTTTTGCCATGAGTCGACTCAAATTTATAAACATAATTTTCTTTCAAAATACACATCCAAAAATATTAAAATTGCCTCCAATAGATTACAAATCTTCTACTCTTGCTCTTGAGACTTCCGAACCAGAACTTGATAAAATTATGATTTTGCCCCTGAAATATAATAAATCTTTTTTCAAGTCAAAATCATTAGTAACCCCCTCAAATGCTTTGTAATCATCAAAATTAATTCAAGGAGCAACAATCTCTCCTTTTTTGATAATGACAAAACACTTGAGCAAAAGCATATATAAAGCATTGAACATGAATTTCAAATTTATGAAGATGCATCACTTCAATATCATAGCCAAGTATTTGAACGAAATGCATCATAAACAGTTTGAAGATCAATTTGAAATTTACTTATAAGTTCATTTGCTTTGAAAATTAGATAAAAAAAGTGCTGACGATTTTGATTTTTTGACACATTTGCTTAACAATTTTGCTTATTACTAATTTCTTTATTGCTTATTGCTCAAATTCGATTTTGATTCTCTACTCTCCCTTTTTGACAGCATCAATTAAGATTCTCTACTCTTTTAAGGGATCTTGAAAGGATAAATTTTTTTTACTCCCTCTTTTTGATAGCATCAATTAAGATTCTCTACTCCTTTTAAGGGATCTTGAAAGGACAAATTTTTTTTATTCTCCCTTTTTGATAGCATCAATTAAGATCTCAAGGGATTTTAAGGATAGAGAAAAGAAAAGAAAGATGACAAAAAGGATATATTTTCTTTACTCCCCCTTTTTGATAGCATCAATTAAGATCTTAAGGGATTTTAAGGATAGAGAAAAGAAAAAAAAGATGACAAAAAGGATATATTTTCTTTACTCCCCTTTTTTGATACCATATTTTATTTCTTTAGCCCCCTTCTTTGATTGCTTATTTCTCTACTCTCCCTCAAGATAGCAAACATAAAGGATATATCAACTTGCTCATCTAGAAGATATTATAATTCATAGTATTTCTCAGTACTAATATGAGTTATTTTTCATATCTCATAATTAAAACAATTCAATTTGATCACATTCATAGACATTCATTGAAAGTCAAAGCGCGCGCGCGCACACACACACACACATATATATATATATATATATATATATATTCAAAAGTGACTGAATACAAAAGGTGTCCCAATACACATGAGTCAACTCAAAATACAAAAGTCATGGATAGAAACTATCCAAGAGTTAATTAGCCAACAAATACAAGGCCCATAAGATAGATCCTAGATATAGGAGACAAATTAATCTAGATCTAATAGATGTCATGGCTAGAGGGATCAGAATCTGAAGAATCAGAGATAGGGTGAGGAGATGTAGGATCAAGTCCATGAGCACGACCTCGACCATGTCTGCCTCGGCCACGGATAGAGGTACCAGCACAAGTAGAGGGATGAGAGGATCCTGGAGCCTGAGAAGCTACGGACTGTGCTATAAGAGAAAGTCTGATGGTGTCCAAAAGATCCAAGGCTCTCGATACAAACTGCATTAGGGCACTGAACTGAGTAGAAACATTCTCACTGGAGCTTCTGATCTCTCTCCTTAAGAAGTCAAAACCACTCTAAGACTCGAAGTCTTGCCGCCTCTGCAGTTAGGTCTGAGACCTCTGTGATACCTCATGCGGCTGGGGATGGGCTAAAGTTAATACTTGTCCCTGCAAATCTAATACTCTGCCTGTCAATCTCAAAATATATCCCTCAAGCTGCTCAATACGTACCGACTGAGCAGTGAGCATCTGGAAAATAGTAGAAATGTGAGGGATCAGAGTCGAGTTTGAGTCATCTTGGGATGTCGATCTCTGTGCAAAGACTGAAGTGGCAAACTGCTGAGATAGAATGGAGGCAACACGCTGGGACATCATCTCAATCTGATCATCTGCTAGTCTGAATTCTGAAGGATGTGCCTTGCTCTCTGACTGTGGAACTGAAGCATGCCTCCTCACAGACTCTGAAGGACCAGTCTCGTGATCAGATATAAATTGAATATCTGGGGATGCTCTATGATCACAAAGAGGTGAAGATGGTCTCTCCTCCTCTGCTCTATCTTTCGCTCTTTCCTCAACACCCTTTTGTCCAACCGCCATCAGTCTTAGAGAAATCTATGCGATGCAGTGTGTGGCGGTTGATGGTGTCAGAATGAGATAGTCTAGCAACTGCCTTCCCCTCAAAATTGATTTCGAACATTCTAAAAACTAAGGTGAGTGCCATACCAAAAGGCAAGTGAGCTTTGGACTTGTTCAGAATTTTTCTTATGGCCTCAAACATCAATGCTGGAAGGTTCAGGGGGATTTGGGTGATCACAAGGTATATAATGCAAATGTCCCTACTAGATATAAGGTCGTGTCTACCACTCTTAGGGACAGTTTGATTATCAAGTGATGTAACAGCCTCATCTCAACAGAAAAAATTTTTGCTTCCAATTTATTTAGACTTCCAGTATAGGTTCTCCCTAAGATAACATTAATTTCTTCTTCTTTAATAGGGAGCTCCATATTGGTATAGCCTTCACAAGGCAAATGCAGTATCTGTCCCAAATGTACTGGATCAAGAATAACATCAATATCTTTTACTGTAGATTTCACTGTTCCATTGCTATAGCTCAAATTTAAGTAAAATTCTCTGACTAGATCGACATAAGTATTTTTCTTTAAAGAGCAGTAAAATTTTCATCCTTGATACTTAATCTTCGATCCAATAGTGAATCCTTCTTTTTCAAAAAACTTAAAATTAATATTTTTTTCGGGTTCCACTTTCCGGTCAGAGAGAGGTACCTTGCTTGGGCTGATTGGGGATTGAGTGGAAGCTGAAGCAGGACCTGGAGCAGAGATTGGAGCAGGAGAGGGTTCGGCTGCTAATCTCTTTCTGCGCACACTCTCTTCCAACCTGCGAACAGATTTTCTTCTTTGCGGTAGCTTCATTTTGGGAGCCATTAGGTCAAGAGAGACTTGAAAGGAGCTTAAGAGACTAAATTTGAGATAGAGAGGAAAGGATTTTGAAAGGAAAAATGCAAGGATTTGAGGAGTTAAATCACCGGTTTGGAGAAGAGGGGATGATTCTAGGGCAAGCTCGAACCGCCCCAAATGAGGAAGGGAGAGGAGAGAAAGTTGGTTCCTTAATGGATGATTTGAGGAGTGAAAATCGATGGGAGGAGATATTTGAGAGAAATCTTTAGTTTGAGGGAGGAGATGGAGAGCTTTTGGTTCGGTGGGAGGAAGAAGACGAAGGGCTGAGTCGGCTCAAGGAAAAATTCCCAATAAGAAGAGAGCACTCGAAGGATTTTGACAAAATTGCAAGATTATCCTAGGGTCGACCCTGGGGGTCGACTCATGGCACAGAAAAATTCAAAAGAATAATGGGACAATTTCGAAAAAATTTGGAACTCTAAGAGAAGGATGTTTACCCAAATATTGATCATGTGAATGATAGTTTTGAGCTTTTGAGCTCTTAAGAAAAATGAGAATTGAGCTCAATAGATTTGGTTCAATGAATTTTTGGCATTAAGAATTTGAAATCAGAGAGATACTTAAGCTGATGGATCAAGGATTCCTAGTTCTCTCCTATTTTCATAAAATCTATCTTCATTTAAGGCCTTGATAAAGATGTCAGCCAATTGTTTTTCAGTACAAACATAATCAAGAATTATATCGTTATTTTGGACATATTTTTTTATGAAATGATGTCTAATTTTAATATGTTTTGATCTAAAATGTTGAATTGAATTTTTAGTTAGATTTATAGCACTGGTGTTATCACATCTTATGAGAGTTTCATTGAGTTTGATACCAAAGTCTTCAAGTTGTTGCTTAATCCACAAGATTTGGGCACAACAACTTCCGGCTGCAATGTATTCGGCCTCGGCCGTAGACAGTGCTATCGAGTTTTGCTTCTTGCTAAACCAAGAGATTAAGTTAACTCCAAGAAATTGGCAAGTTCCACTAGTACTTTTTCTATCTAATCTACATCCAGCAAAATCGGCATCTGAATATCTTATTAAGTCAATTGATGAGTCTTTAGAATACCATAGTCCTAGAGTTTGTGTATTATTTAAATATCTAAGGATTCTTTTAACTGCATTTAAGTGTGATTCTTTTGGATTTGATTGAAAGCGAGTACAAAGATAAATACTAAACATAATATCTGGTCTACTAGCAGTTAAATACAATAGAGAACCAATCATGCCTCTATAAAATTTTAAGTCTACATTTTTACTTCCTTCATTCTTGTCAAGCTTACATGATGGGCTCATGGGTGTACCAATTGCTTTGGAGTTCTCCATTCCAAATCTTTTGAGTAGTTCTCTTGTGTACTTGCTTTGGGTGATGGAGATTCCTTTCTTTATTTGTTTGATTTGAAGTTCGAGGAAGAATGTAAGTTCTTCCATCATGCTCATCTCGAACTCTCCCTTCATAAGTTTAGCAAAATCTTGACAAAGAGTTTCATTAGTAGACCCAAAAACAATGTCATCAACATATATTTGTATTTGTATAACTAATATATCATTTTGATTTCTTTTAATGAAAATGGTTGTGTCTACATTTCTTTTTAAAAAATCATTATTAAGCAGAAATTTGCTTAGCCTTTCATACCAAGCCTTAGATGCTTGTTTCAAACTATATAATGCTTTGTTTACTTTAAAAATATGATTAGGAAAAGTATGATTTTCAAAATCTAGAGTTGTTCTACATAAACTTCTTCAGCAATATATCCATTTAGAAAAATACTTTTGACATTCATTTGGAATAACTTAAAATTTATAAAGTAAGTATATGCATTAGAAATCAATTTTTTCTTCTTGATTATAACTTTTTGCAACTAATCTCGCTTTATTTCTTATCACATTTCCATGTTCATCCAATTTATTCCTGTATACCCATTTTGTGCTAATTATTGAATAATTTTTAGGTCTTGAAACTAAAGTCCATACATTATTTCTTTCAATTTGATTAAGTTCTTCTTGCATTGCATTTATCCAATTATAATCTTTTTCAGCTTCATCTATGGTTTAGGTTCAAGATGAGAGACAAAGGCAAAATGATTGAATGCATCTTTAAGTGAAGAGCGAGTTCTTACACCATGTGTAGGATCACCAATGATTAGTTCCTTGGGATGATTGTGATCATACCTTCATTTTTTAGGTAGATCATTTGTACCTAGAGGTTGTTCTTGTTGTTCTTCACCTTCCGCATCCTGTTTGTCTTCATGTTCTTCATCATCTTGAATGGTTGAGTCTTTTAGAGTGATCTCCTTCATCCCTTCTATAAGAGGATCTGCATCATCAATACCTTCATTCTTCTTTGAAGGAAGATCGTTAGTTTCATCAAAAACAACATGTATTGACTTCTCTACTATTAAAGTTCTTTTGTTGGAAACTCTAAAAGTTTTGCTAGAAGAGGAGTAACCAAAAAAAATCGCTTCATCAGATTTAGCATCAAATTTTTCTAGTCTTTGTTTACCATTGTTCAAAACAAAACATCGACAACTAAAAACATAAAAATATGCAATGTTTGGTTTTCTTTCTTTCCAAAGCTCATAAGGGATTTTCTTTAAAATTGATCTAATTAAAACACGGTTTAATATGTAACATGCCGTGTTAATTGCTTCCGTCCAAAAATATCTTGGAAGGTTGCTTTCACATAGCATGGTACGGATCATTTTTTCAAAGGTTCTATTTTTTTTTTTACTATTCCATTTTGTTGAGATGTCCTAGGTGCTGAAAAGTTGTGGTCAATACCTTTTTCATCACAAAATTTTTTAAAATCTTGATTTTCAAATTCGGTTCCATGATCACTTCGAATATTTTGAATTGAAAAATCTTTTTCATTTGTGACTTTTCGATAAAATTTTGAGAAAATATGAAAAGTTCATCCTTATGTGCTAAGAAGAAGACCCATGTAAAATGAGAGAAATCATCAATAATCACAAAACCATATCGTTTTCCACCTAGACTAGTAGTTCTAGTGGGTCCAAATAAATCCATGTGCAATAGTTCTAATGGTCTAGAAGTTGAAACAATATTTTTAGATTTGAATAATACTCTTGTTTGTTTACCCATTTGGCATGCATCATAAATTCTATCCTTTTCAAAATTCAATTTGGATAAGTCGATAACCAATTCTTTTTTAATAAGTTTTGAGAGTGAATGCATGCTAATATGTGTAAGTCTACGATGCCAAAGCCAACTAGTCTCATTAATCTTCACATTCAAGGCTACTAGGCATTGCATGTTTATTTTAGAAAGATCATTCAAATCTACCATATAAACATTACCATGTCTATGCCCAACAAATTTAATGCCTTCATTAATAGGACTAGTTACTATGCAAACTAAAGATTCAAAAATGACTTTGTATCCTTTATCACAAAATTGACTGATGCTTAATAAATTATGTTTTAAACCATCTACTAATAAAATATTTTTAATATACTTGGAGGGAGTGATACCAATGTTACCTATACCGATGATCTTTCCTTTGCTATTATCTCCAAAGGTGACCATCCCTCCATTTTTAGCATCAAGTGTGATGAATTGAGATTCATCACTAGTCATGTGTCTTGAGCACCCACTATTAAGATACCATCTCCGGTTTGCTCTTTGGGATGCAAGACACACTTATACACAAGAATTAAGTTATGACTTTAGGTACTCAAGTTTTTTTGGATCCTTTTTGGTTAGTCATAATGGTTCCTTTTGAAACTCATATTTTCTTTACATTGGAATTTTCAGATTTGTTGGAAAAACATGAATAGGATTTGTGTCCTACTTTACCACATTTAAAGCAAGTTATATTTGAAAATTTGTTATATGATGAGTTTACAAAGATGTTTTTCAGAAATTTTTGTTTCTTTAAAGGGTTATATCCAAGACCGGCTTTATCATAAATGGCCTTTTGATTGTCAAGTATCATGTGAAGTTTATTTGAACTTAAAGTGAACTTTTCAACCATTGGTTTTAACTTGGCAATCTCATTTTTTAAGTTCAGATTTTTTTGAGACATGATTGATTTTTCATTTGAAATACTCTCATTTTCTTTTAGGAAAGATTGATTCTTTGATTTTAATTCTTTGTTCTTTACCCCTAGCTTCTTTAGTTCATCAATTAGGTCATAAAATGCTTCACGAAGTTCTTCAAAGGTAAAGTCAATAGGAGTTTCAGTATTTATCTCATTTTCATGTGCCATAAGGCACAAGTTGGTTTGTTCATTTGAGTCTTCTTCTTCGAAACTTGACTCATCACTTTCGCTCCATGTAGCCATCATAGCCTTCTTCTTGTACTTCTTGGGATCTTTCTTCAGTTGTGGGCATTCAGACTTAAAGTGTCCCGATTTCTTGCATTCATAACAAATAAGAGGTTGCTTCTTATCCTTCTCTTTTCTATGTTCCCTTTTTGTAGGTGGCCTCTTTCTCATTCCTTATCTTCTTTTCTTCAAGAACTTCTTAAACCTTCTAGTAATGAGGGTCATTTTTTTATCCTGCTCTTCATTTTCTGTATCATCGGATTCTTCATTAGGTTGAGCAGTGGATTTGAGGGCGATTATCCTTTTCTTTTTGATATTTTCTTCTTGGTGTTGTTTTATGCTTAGCTCGTAAGTCATTAGTGATCCTAGAAGCTCCTCCAAGGGTAAGATATTCAGATCTTTGGCTTCTTGGATTGCGGTCACTTTGGCCTCCCAAGTCCTTGATAAAGACCTAAGAATCTTTCTTACGAGATCACTGTTAGAATAAGACTTACCAAGACTTTTTAGACCATTAATAATATCAGTAAAATGAGTAAACATCTCAGTTATTGATTCATCATGCTCCATTTTAAAAAGTTTATATTTATGCACAAGCATGTTGATTTTTGATTCCTTCACTTGATTAGTTCCTTCATGAGTTACTTCTAATCTATCCCATATTTCCTTAGCTGACATGCATGTTGAAATACGATTAAATTCATTAACATCTAGAGCACAATACAAAACATTCATGGCTTTAGCATTTAGTTGAGCCATTTTTTTATCAACCTCATCCCATTCTTTTTCGGATTTGGTTGATTCCACACCATCAATTATTTTAGTGGGTGTGTGTGGTCCATTTACTATGATACTCCACATATCATAGTTAAGTGCTTGAATAAAGATTTTCATCCGAGCTTTCCAATAGGTATAATTTGATCCATTGAAAAGTGGAGGTCGGTTTGTGGACTGCCCCTCAGCTAATGAAGTGCCAACTTGAGTTACTATAGATCTTTAGCTCTTTATGGTTAAATCAAAGTAGGGCCAGAGCACCGTGTTCTGATATCACTTGTTGTCCAGCTATGCAACCCAAGAGGGGGGGTGAATTGGGTTTCTAAAAATTTAAAGTTAATTTACAACTATAAGGATTTTATAACAATAAGCAGGATAAATGTGAAGAGTGAAATTTATGCAAGGTGTAGAAGCTGGATGCAAGAATGCAAGAAGATAAGAAATTTAAAAGGAGAGTAAGTAAGCACAACACAAACAAGAAGATTTATAGTGGTTCGGTGCCAACCTTGCACCTACGTCCACTCCTCAAGCTCCTACTTAGGAATTCAAATCCACTAAACCGTATTCAATCCGAATACAACGTCGGAACTTCTGACTCTAGCTATTCCAAGCTAGAACACTTGTTTCTCCGGTACAAGCCAACCCAATACAATTCGATTCAAGGTTCGGATCAATCTTTTCACATTTTGGAATTTTTTCAAAACAAAATATCAACTCAAAATAGAGTATAGCAGTTAATCACACAGAAATACAGATATAGCTCCTTTAATGAGCAAATAAAGCTTTAAATACACTTCACACAATAAGAACGAAGTTTTTCTGATTTTTTTCAAGATGGTTGAAGACTTGAATGAGCTCTTGAGGGGTTGGTGAACTTAAAATAAAAGCTTCTTGAACTTTTAAGAGGACTCTTGCTTAGGGTTGAAATGAATGCTTGAAAAATCATTTCAAAACCTATTTTGATTCATTCTTTTGAGTGCCTTTTATAACTTCAAATAATGGTGGAGAGTAATCTGGACTGAAATAGAGCCCCGTTGGAGCACATTAAATGGGCATTAAATGCAGCCAAAACAAGCTAAAAACTAGCCGTTGCGGAATTTTTCCGTCACAGGGGTCGACTCATGCACAGGGGTCAACTCATGGGGTCGACTCATGTGACGCAGAACAGAAATTGACAGTTCTGTATCTTTGGCTTGCACAGCAACAGAGGTTGACTCAATTGGGTGTGCCAGCTAAAGAATTCAGCATGCCATTCAGCTCCTTTTGCCATGAGTCGACTCATGGAGTCGACTCAAATTTATAAACATGATTTTTCTTTCAAAATACACATCCAAAAATATTGAAATTGCCTCTAATAGATTACAAATCTTCTGCTCTTGCTCTTGAGGCTTCCGAATCAGAATTTGGTAAAATTACGATTTTACTTTTGAAATACAATAAATCTTTTTCCAAGCCAAAATTATTAGTAATCCAATCAAATACTTTGTAATCATCAAAATGAATTCAATGAGCAACAAATCTGGTGACTGGTGATATGTTACTAACTGGACGCAAAGGATACCTGCTCTTATTTATGTCTGTCTGAAAAGATGAGGTGGTATCAAAGTCAAGTCCACCTAAGCGTGCTTAAAATTTACACATAAAACTCTATCGGTACGCCGCTGTCTTTTCGTTTCTCCATGCTTGGGTACATTTCAGAGAATACCTTTTTTGATAAATTTTCCTTGTTTAGGTTGTTTTTCTCTTCCGCATCCACAATGAAGGTTATAACTCATCTGTAATGTGTACTTGAGCAGAGTTATGGATAGGCTGCCAGGAGCAAGAATTGCCTTTATTGGAGATGGACCATACAGGTAATAGATTGCTGCAGTTCTTGACTTCTTGCAACTTCATTTTTGTTTTTCAGAATGTAGGATGTCATGGTTTTCAGTGCTACTACTGGATTTTATACGAATTTCAAATGCTTAAAAAGAAAGAACCACATACTCTTATTCTTGAAGCCCTTGCATGTCTAGATCTTTATCATCATCATGATATTTTACATTATTTTGGCAATGGAATGATGAATCATCCTTCTGAAGTCAATGAATAAGCTTAAAGATAGTTTTAGGCATGCCATGTTTGAGAAAATTAGTAATGGAAGTGATTTCTGCCATGCCTTATTGGCACCTTTCAATTGTCATAGTGAAAATATGGAAAAGATTTCTCGGCATCCATTCAGTTGTGACTAATGTATTCGATGATTAAACCTAAACCAATATCTTGCACACACGGAATGAAGAAAATCATATGGGGTACCTGGATCTGGCGTTCCAGTCTTGCGTAGGGGAATGCCATCTTGTGAAATTGAGTTTGTATTGGTAGCTAACATGGTCTCTTGCTGTCTAGACAGGGCTGAACTGGAAAAGATGTTCTCAGGCATGCCCGTGGTGTTCACAGGAATGCTGCAAGGCGAGGAGCTTTCACAGGCGTATGCCAGTGGTGATATTTTTGTGATGCCTTCAGAATCTGAGACCCTTGGGCTTGTCGTGCTGGAGGCCATGTCATCTGGGATTCCTGTGGTGGCAGCTCGAGCAGGTGGAATACCAGACATTATACCAGAAGATCAGGAGGGCAAAACCAGCTTCCTATTTACCCCTGGAGACCTTGATGACTGTGTGAACAAGATTGAACGCCTACTGTCTTGCAAGGAATTTAGAGAGGCGATGGGTCGGGCTGCACGGGAAGAGATGGAGAAGTATGACTGGAAAGCAGCCACCCGGAAGATACGCAATGAGCAGTACAATGCAGCCATCTGGTTCTGGCGGAAGAAGAGGGCGCAGCTGCTTAGACCCATTCAGTGGTTGGTCAGAAGATTTTTCCGGTCGCCGCAAGTCAATTATAGTTGATGTTAGAATGTGTACATTGCAGTTGAAAGGTTTGAGAAAGTGTGGGTGATTGGCCAGTTGATTCGTTTCTTGTACATTATTATGTGTATTGCCATAACTCTAGTCTTTGTTGGAGATGATGCAATGATAAAGGAATTGTTTGTTGTTATTGTGTCACTGGTCTTGGTCTTGCTCTTGCCTTTGAGCTGTACATCAGGATGCCATGGATTGGGGTCACGACATCCCCTTTCTTAAGTTACAAAGCGTTGACAAGAAACTTGATCTATGGGGGAAAAATTACTTAAACTGATCGCATCAGTTATATCAAAACAATCTTTTTCCTTTTTTGACTTTCTAAAGCACGAGAAAAATGTTGCTCGTTATGCAGTGAGGGTTTGGCTATGATGACGCAATACACATTTTCACGTCAGAAACGCTTGTCCTGCTCGGTCTCCTCACTAGACCCTCAGGCATCAACCAATTCTGCAATGTTTAGGAGTTGATGTCACTTAATTTGTCTATAGATAGGTAGAAAACTTGGATTCTGATCAAAATATATGCCATTTTCTCAGCATATGTCTTTATATATACTTTAAAAGATATCACAACTGTTTTCAAGATTGTTATAAGCCAAGTCTCGTACTAAATACCGATACAAGTTTTGAAGTGATTTTGTCGAGTAAAATTTTGCATATGCGGAGGAGCATTATGGGTGAAAAGCAAAGAAACAAGCTTGCATGTGAAGGCACAAACCATGCCGGATTTTCCCACAAATCAATCTCTGCACTGCAAAATATCAGATCACTTGCCCTTACATTTGCATCATCAGCAGTTTAACCATGTGATGGAACCCCATGGTGTTAGAGCAAACTACCAATCAAATGGAACGCAACAAGCTACTTTCAAGTTGAAAGGTTGATTTTTTCATTTATACACGCCAATGCTGCAACGAACATGGAAGCGATGTTTATTAGCGGAAAAGCACCTACATAATGCATTAATTAATGCATTCATATCATAGTTTCCATTTCGACAATCATGCCAAACTACTCTTTTCCTTCCAGACTCTGGTGCTGTAATGAATGCATGCACATCACATGATGGTGGGGCTTAAAGTTATTGATGGTGAGTGCATGGATCACTGTTAGGATCTTCAACGGCAAGTTTATCCGCAATTGCATTCAACCCGGCGCGAGTGAACGAGTCCCCTTCCTGATTCAGAATAAAGCTGTCAGACTTTTATCAAACACAGCAAGATGAATTAACCAGCATTTTGTTTAACAAATGGAACGAAAAGCCAGCATAAAGCATGATTAGTTTAACTCATCCAAAATTCAATGTCAACTGTAGGATTACGGTAGCACAGTGAAAGGTTGGATTTCACAAAATTTCTTAATAAAACCCAAAGCTACCGAAAACCTAAACCCAAGATCCCCTTGTTGATGTTAACTAAGGCTGTATATAAAAGGTAGAAATAGGAAGTATACCTTTTTAATTCTGATTTGGTGATGAACCACATCCATAAAATACACAAATGTATGCCCTCCAACAGTGATCCACACATGACTTGATTAAGGAAGCACTCCTCTTGAAATCTTACTTGCTGAATTCTTCTTTGAGAATTCTCCAGCCTTTCTAGAATTCAAACTTTCTTAGACTTTCTTCTTCTCTTTTTTTTTTTTTTTCTTTTAGTCCTTCCTAATTCTCTTCTTAAGTTCTTGTCTTAAAATGGCAAACTTGTCTTAATAAGAAAGACTTTGTCTTAACAAGAGAAAGAAGAGAATTGCTTAGACTGCGATGCCTTGGACTCTTAAATACGAGTCTTATTTATAATGAGAGAGGAGGCGCCACTTAGAAACAATGCATCCCAAGCCCACGCGCCTCTTTATCTGAATAATGACGTATTCAGATAAGTTTCTTCAAGCAGAAGGACTTCTCAGAGTCAAGGAGGGCGCCACACATTTCTTACGAAGAAATATTATGTTGTTTCATTATCAGAAAGTCATATATACAACTTTCTATAATTTGATAAGCTTTCCTCCTCTGCTTGGGGCATTGGATCTAATCAAGAAACTCATCGGATGGGTGAGAAAAGGGATAAGGGGGCACCACCTAACCTACTTAAAGCAGAAGGACTTCTAGGCACCACCTAGAGAAATTTTTCTTGCATCTCTTCGGAGAAAAACTTGCTCCACACCACCCAAGGGGCGTGGACTTTGGTCAAAGCTTATTAGAAGGTGTGAAGGGAGAGAGAGAGGGTCAGAGACCCCAAGCAGAAGGAGTCTTACCCCTTCTCCACACCAAAAAATAATTCGGTGCCCACTTTTCTTTTGCACCAATAGAGTCCCATGCGCCTTGGACTCTGTATGTAGGCGTGCAGATAAGGCTAGGAGGCGCCAATCTAGGCTGCCTCTTTATGGCTCAACCTAATCTAAGTCTAACCTAAATAGGTTAGCCATTTAGACAAAATTTTGAATCAAATCTAATTTGGTTAGGAATAGGGTTAGCCAAGATGTGCTAGCATGCTAATTAGCAATCCAATTAGGATCCATTGACCCTAATATAATTCAAATAAATTTTTTGAACAATTCCTTAATGTGTGTGACCTATTGGGTTCCACATCTAGCCACTAGTACATCTAGGTACATGTTGACCTAGTTTGATTAGTATATTTCTAATCGATTTAGGTCAAATACATGTAAATCCAAGTTAATCAATTAGAACTCCTTCTAATTGATTCATAAACTATTGCTTCTTGAATTTATTTTGATGATTACAAAGCATTTGAGGGGGTTACTAATGATTTTGGCTTGAAAAAAGATTTATTGTATTTCAGGGACAAAATCGTAATTTTATCAAGTTCTGATTCGGAAGCCTCAAGAGTAAGAGCAGAAGATTTGTAATCTATTGGAGGTAATTTCAATATTTTTGGATGTATATTTTGAAAGAAAATCATGTTTATAAATTTGAGTCGACCCCATGAGTCGACTCATGGCAAAAGGGACTGAACGGCATGCTGAATTCTTTAGCTGGCACATCCAATTGAGTCAATCCCATGAGTCGACCCCTATGTATGAGTTGACCCTATGAGTCGACCTCTGTTGCTGTGCAAGTCAAAGATACAGAACTGTCAATTTATGTTCTGCGCCATATGAGTCGACTCCATGAGTCGACCCCTGTGCATGAGTCGACCCTATGAGTCGACCCCTGCGACGGAAAAACTCCGCAACGGCTAATTTTTAACTCGTTTTGACTGTATTTAATACCCATTTAATGTGCTCCAACAGCTCTATTTCAGCCCAGATTATCCTCCACCATTATTTGAAGTTATAAAAGGCACTCAAAGGAGGAAATCGAAAAGATTTTGAAAAAGGATTCTTCAAGCATTCATTTCAGCCCTAAGCTAAAAGCTCTCTTCAAGTTCAAGAAGCTTTTATTTCAAGTTCACCAACCCTTCAAGAGCTCATTCAAGTCTTCAACCACCTTGAGAAAAATTAGAAGAGCTTCGTTCTTATTGTGTAAAGTATATTTAAAGCTTTATTTGCTCATTAAAGGAGCTATATCTGTATTTCTATGTGATTAACTGCTATACTCTATTTTGAGTTGATATTTTATTTTGGAAGGATTCCAAAACATGGAAAGATTGATCCGAACCTTGAATCAGATTGTATTGGATTGGTTTATACCCAAAAAATAAGTGTTCTAACTTGGAATAGCTAGAGTCGGAGGTTCCGACGTTGTATTCGGCTTGAATACGGTTTAGTGGATTTGAATTCTCAAGTAGGAGCTTGGAGAGTAGACGTAGGTGCAAGGTGGTACCGAACCACTAAAAATCTTCTTGTTTGTGTTGTACTTACTTGCTCTCCTTTTAAATTTTCTTATCTTCTTGCATTCTTGCATCCAGCTTCTACACCTTGCATAAATTTCACTCTCCATATTTATCCTGTTTATTGTTATAAAATACTCATAGTTGTAAATTAACTTTAAATTTTTAGAAATCCAATTCACCCCCCCTCTTGGGTTGCATAGCTGGGCAACAAGTGGTATCAAAGCACGGTGCTCTGGCCCTACTTTGATTTAACCATCAAGAGCTAAAATCTATGGCAACTCAAGTTGGCACTTCACTAGCCGAGGGGCAGTCCACAAATCGACCTTCACTTTTCAATAGATCAAATTATACCTATTGGAAAGCTCGGATGAAACTCTTTATTCAAGTACTTTTCTATGATATGTGAAGTATCATAGTAAATGGACCACACACACCCACTAAAATAATTGATGGTATGGAATCAATCAAACTTGAAAAAGAATGGGATGTGGTTGATAAGAAAATGGCTCAACTAAATGCTAAAGCCATGAATATTTTGTATTGTGCTTTAGATGCTAATAAATTTAATCATATTTCAACATGCATGTCAGCTAAGAAAATATGAGATAAATTAGAAGTAACTCATGAAGGAACTAATCAAGTGAAGGAATCAAAAATCAACATGCTTGTGCATAAATATGAACTTTTTAAAATGGAGCATGATGAATCAATAACTGAGATGTTTACTCATTTTACTGATATTATTAATGGTCTAAAAAGTCTTGATAAATCTTATTCTAATAGTGATCTCGTAAGAAAGATTCTTAGGTCTTTACCAAGGACTTGAGAGGCCAAAGTGATTGCAATCCAAGAAGCCAAAGATCTGAATATCTTATCCTTGAAGGAGCTTCTAGGATCACTGATGATTTACGAGCTAAGCATGAAACAACATCAAGAAGAAGATGTCAAAAATAAGAGGATAATCATCCTCAAATCTACTGCTCAACCTGATGAAGAATCCGATGATACAGAAAATGAAGAGCAGGATGAAGAAATGGCCCTCATTACTAGAAGATTTAAGAAGTTCTTGAAGAAAAAAAGATAAGGAATGAGGAAGAGGCCACCTACAAAAGAGAAACATAACAAAGAGAAGGATAAGGAGCAACCCCTTATTTGTTATGAATACAAGAAATCAAGATACTTTAAGTCTGAATGCCCACAACTGATGAAGGATCTCAAGAAGTACAAGAAGAAGGCCATGATGGCTACATGGAGCGAAAGTGATGAGTCAAGTTTCGAAGAAGAAGACTCAAATGAACAAGCCAACTTGTGCCTTATGGCACATGAAAATGAGGTAAATATTGAAACTCCTATTGACTTTACTTTTGAAGAACTTTATGAAGCATTTTATGACCTAATTGATGAACTAAAGAAGCTAGGGGTAAAGAACAAAGAATTAAAATCAAAGAATCAATCTTTACTAAAAAAAAATGAGAGTATTTCAAATGAAAAATCAATCATGTCTCAAAAAATCTAAACTTAAAAAATAAGATTGCTAAGTTAAAATCAATGGTTGAAAAGTTTACTTTAAGTTCAAAGAAACTTCACATGATACTTGACAATCAAAAGACCATTTATGATAAAGCCGGTCTTGGATATAACCCTTTAAAGAAACAAAAATTTTTGAAAAATATCTTTGTAAACTTATCATACAACAAGTTTTCAAATATAACTTACTTTAAATGTGGTAGAATAGGACATAAATCCTATTCATATTTTTCTAACAAATCTGAAAATTTCAATGTAAAGAAAATATGGATTCCAAAAGGAACCATTATGACTAACCAAAAAGGACCCAAGAAAACTTGGGTACCTAAAGTCAAAACTTGATTCTTATGTATAGGTGTGTCTTACATCCCAAAGAGCAAATCAGAGATGGTATCTTGATAGCAGGTGCTCAAGACACATAACTAGTGATGAATCTTAATTCATCATATTTGTTGCTAAAAATGGAGGGATGGTCACCTTTGGAGACAATGACAAAGAAAAGATCATCGGTTTAGGTAACATTGGTATCATTCCCTCCAAATATATTAAAAATATTTTATTAGTAGATGGTTTAAAATATAATTTATTAAGCATCAATAAATTTTATGATAAAAGATACAAAGTTTTTTTTGAATCTTTAGTTTGCATTGTAACTAGTCCTATTAATGAAGGCATTAAATTTGTTGAGTATAGACATGGTAATGTTTATATGGTAGATTTGAATGATCTTTCCAAAATAAATATGCAATGCCTAGTAGCCTTGAATGCCAAGATTAATGAGACTAGTTGGTTTTGGTATCGTAGGCTTGCACATATTAGTATGCATTCACTCTCAAAATTTATTAAAAAAGAATTGGTTATCGACTTACCCAAATTAAATTTTGAAAAAGATAAAATTTATGATGCATGCCAAATGGGTAAACAAACACGAGTCTCATTCAAATCTAAAAATATTGTTTCAACTTCTAGGCCATTAGAACTATTGCATATAGATTTATTTGGATCCACTAGAACTATTAGTCTAGGTAGAAAATGATATGGTTTTATGATTATTGATGATTTTTTTTATTTTACATGGATCTTCTTCTTAGTACATAAGGATGAAACTTTTCATATTTTTTCAAAATTTTATCGAAAAATCACAAATAAAAAGATTTTTCAATTCAAAATATTCGAAGTGATCATGGAACCGAATTTGAAAATCAAGATTTTGAAAAATTTTATGATGAAAGAGGTATTAACCATAACTTTTCAGCACCTAGGACACCCCAACAAAATGGGGTAGTAGAAAAAAAATTAAAATTTTTGAAGAAATGGTCCGTACCATGCTATGTGAAAGCAACCTTCCAAGATATTTTTGGGTGGAAGCAATTAACACAGCATGTTACATATTAAATCATGCTTTAATTAGACCAATTTTAAAGAAAACTCCTTATGAGCTTTGGAATGAAAGAAAACCAAACATTACATATTTTTATATTTTTGGTTGTCGATATTTTATTTTGAACAATGGTAAAAAAAGACTAAGAAAATTTGATGCAAAATCCGATGAAGTAATTTTTCTTGGTTACTCCTTTTCTAGCAAAGCTTTTAGAGTTTTCAACAAAAGAATTTTAATAGTAGAGGAGTCAATACATGTTGTTTTTGATGAAACTAATGATCTTCCTTCAAGAAAGAATAAAGGTATTGATGATGCAGATCATCTTATAGAAGGGAGAAGGAGATCACTCTAAAAGACTCAACCATTCAAGATGATGAAGAACATGAAGACAAACAGGATGAGGAAGGTGAAGAACAACAAGAACAATCTCTAGGTACAAATGATCTATCCAAAGAATGAAGGTATGATCACAATTATCCCAAAAAATTAATCATTGGTGATCCTACACATGGTGTAAGAACTCACTCTTCACTTAGAGATACATTTAATCATTTTGCTTTTATCTCTCATCTTGAACCTAAAATCATAGATGAAGCTGAAAATGCAATGCAAGAAATAATTGGATAAATACAATGCAAGAAGAACTTAATCAATTTGAAAGAAATAATGTATGGACTTTAGTTTCAAGACCTAAAAATTATTCAATAATTGGCACAAAATGGGTATATAAGAATAAATTGGATGAACATGAAAATGTGATAAGAAATAAAGCGAGATTAGTTGCAAAAGGTTATAATTAAGAAGAAAAAATTGATTTTGATAAGACCTTTGCACCTGTTGCTAGATTAGAAGCAATTAGACTTCTACTTGCATATGCTTGCTTTATGAATTTTACGTTATTCCAAATAGATGTCAAAAGTGCTTTTCTAAATGGATATATTGCTGAAGAAGTTTATGTAGAATAACCTCTAAGTTTTGAAAATCATGCTTTTCCTAATCATATTTTTAAATTAAACAAAGCATTATATGGTTTGAAACAAGCACCTAGGGCTTGGTATGAAAGGCTAAGCAAATTTTTGCTTAATAATGATTTTTTAAGAAAAAATATAGACACAACTTTTTTTATTAAAAGAAATCAAAATAATATATTAGTTATACAAATATATGTTGATGACATTATTTTTAGGTCTACTAATGAAACTCTTTGTCAAGATTTTGCTAAGCTCATGCAGGGGGAGTTCGAGATGAGCATGATGGGAGAACTTACATTCTTCTTTGGACTCCAAATCAAACAAACAAAGGAAGAAATTTTCATCATCCAGAGCAAGTACACAAGAGAACTACTCAAAAGATTTGGAATGGAGAACTCCAAACCAATTGGTACACCCTTGAGCCCATCATGTAAGCTTGACAAAGATGAAGAAGGTAAAAATATAGACTTAAAATTTTATAGAGGTATGATTGGTTCTCTATTGTATTGAACTGCTAGTAGACCAGATATTATATTTAGTGTTTATCTTTGTGCTTGCTTTCAATCAATACAAAAGAATCTCACTTGAATGTAGTTAAAAAAAATTCTTAGATATTTAAATGGTACACAAACTCTAGGACTATGATATTCTAAGGACTCATCAATTGACTTGATAAGATATTCAGATACCGATTTTGCTGGATGTAGATTAGATAGAAAAAGTACTAGTGAAATTTATCAATTTTTTGGAGTTAACTTAATCTCTTGGTTTAGCAAGAAGAAAAACTTGATAGCACTGTCTACGGTCGAGGTCGAATACATTACAGCCGGAAGTTGTTGTGTTCAAATCTTGTGGATTAAGCAACAACTTGAAGACTTTGGCATCAAACTCAATGAAACTCCCATAAGATGTGATAACACTAGTGCTATAAATCTAACTAAAAATTTAATTCAGCATTCTAAATCAAAATATATTGAAATTAGGCATCATTTCATAAGAGAACATATCCAAAATAAAGATATAATTCTTGATTATATTTGTACTGAAAAATAATTGGTTGATATCTTTACCAAGGCCTTAAGTGAAGATAGATTTTATGAAATTAGGAGAGAACTAGGAATCCTTGATCCATTAGCTTAAGTATCTCTCTGATTCCAAATTCTTAATGCCAAAAATTCATTGAACCAAATCTATTGAGCTCAATTCTCATTTTTCTTAAGAGCTCAAAGCTTAAAACTATCATTCACATGATCAATATTTGGGTAAACATCCTTCTCTCAGAGTTTCAAATTTTTTTGAAATTATCCCATCATTCTTTTGAATTTTTCTGTGCCATGAGTCGATCCCCAGGGTCAACCCTAGGATAAACTTGTAATTTTGTCAAAACCCTTCGGGCGCTCTCTTTTTATTGGAAATTTTTTCTTGAGCCGACTTAGCCCTTCGTCTTCTTCCTCCCACCAAACCAAAAGCTCTCCATCTCTTCTCCCTCAAACCAAAGATTTCTCTCAAATATCTCCTCCCATCGATTTTCACTCTTCAAATTGCCCGTTTAGGAACCAAGTTCCTCTCCTCTTTCTTCTTCATTTGGGGCGGTTCAAGCTTGCCCTAGACCCTACCCGTCTTCTCCAAATTGGCACATCACCTCTCCAAAATCCTTGCCTTTTTTTTTCTTCCAAAATCTTTTTCTCTCTGCCTCACATTTAATCTCCTAAGCTCCTTTCAAGTCTCTCTTGACCTAATGGCTCCCAAAATGAAGCTATCGCAAAGAAGAAAATCTGTTCGTGGGTTGGAAGAGAGTGTGCGCAAAAAGAGATTAGCAGTCGAGCCCTCTCCTGCTCCAATCTCTGCTCCAGGTCCTGCTTCAGCTTCCACTCAGTCTCCAATCAGCCCAAACAAGGTACCTCTCTCTGACCGAAAAGTGGAACTCGAAAAAAATATTGATTTTAAGCTTTTAAAAAGAAGGGTTCACTATTGGATCGAAGATTAAGTATCAAGGATAAAAATTTTATTGCTCTTTAAAGAAAAATACTTATGTCAATCTAGTCAGGAAATTTTACTTAAATTTGAGCTATAGCAATGGAACAGTGAAATCTATAGTAAAAGATATTGATGTTATTCTTGATCCAGTACATTTGAGACAGATACTGCATTTATCTTGTGAAGGCTATACCAATATGGAGCTCCCTATTAAAGAAGAAGGAATTAATGTTATCTTAGGGAGAACCTATACTGAAAGTCTAAATAAATTGGAAGCAAATTTTTTTTCTGTTGAGATGAGGCTGTTACATCACTTGGTAACCAAACTATTTGTCCCTAGGAGTGGTAGACACGACCTTCTATCTGGTAGGAACATTTATATTATGTGCCATGTGATCACCCAAACCCCCCTGAACCTTCCAGCATTGATGTTTGAAGCCATGAGGAAAACCCTGAACAGGTCCAAGGCTCACTTGTCTTTTGGTATGGCACTCACCTTAGTTTTTAGAAGGTTCAGAATCAATTTTGAGGGAGAAGCAGTTGCTAGACTATCCCATTCTGACACCATCAACCACCACACACTGCATCGCATGGGTTTCTCTAAGACTAATGGTGGTTGGACAAAGGGTGTTGAGGAAAGAGCAGAGGAGGAGGGACCATCTTCACCTCTTCGTGATCACAGAGCATCCCCAGATATTCAGTTCATATCTGATCATGAGACCGGTCCTTCAGAGTCTGTGAGGAGGCATGCTTCAGTTCCACAGTCAGAGAGCAGGGCACATCCTTCAGAGTTCAGACTAACAGATGATCAGATTGAGATGATGTCCCAGCGTGTTGCCTTCATTCTATCTCAGCAGTTTGCCACTTCAGTCTTTGCATAGAGATCGACATCCCAGGATGACTCAGACCAGACTCTGATCTCTCACATTTCTACTATTTTTTAGATGCTCACTGCTTAGTCAGTACGTATTGAGCAGCTTGAGGGATATATTTTGAGATTGACAGGTAGAGTATTAGATTTGCAGGGGTAAGTATTAGTTTTAGCCCATCTCCAGCTGCATAAGGACATCACAGAGGTCTCAGACCTAACTGCAGAGGCGGCTAGACTTTGAAGAGTCTTAGAGAGTGGTTTTGACTTCTTGAGGAGAGAGATCAGGGGCTCCAGTGAGAATGCTTCTACTCAGTTCAGTGCCTTGATGCAGTCTGTATCGAGAGCCTTGGATCTTTTGGACACCATCAGACTTTCTCTTATTGCACAGTCCGTAGCTTCTCAAACTCCAGGATCCTCTCACCCCTCTACTCGTGCTGGTACCTCTACCTGTGATCGTGGCAGACATGGTCGAGGTTGTGCTCGTGGACTTGATCTTACATCTCCTCACCCTATCTCTAATTATTCAGATTCTGATCCCTCTAGCTATGACATCTATTAGATCTAGATTAGTTTGTCTCCTATGTCTAGGATCTATCTTATGGGCTTTGTATTTGTTGGCTAATTAACTCTTGGATAGTTTCTATCCATGACTTTTATATTTTGAGTTGACTCATGTGTATTGGGACACCTTTTGTATTTAGTCACTTTTGAATATATATATATATGTGCTTTGACTTTCAATGAAAATCTATGAATGTGATCAAATTGAATTATTTTAATTATGAGATATGAAAAATAACTCATATTAGTGCTGAGAAATACTATGAATTACAATATCTTCTAGATGAGTAAGTTGATATATCCTTTATGTTTTCTATTTTGAGGGGGAGTAGAGAAATAAGCAATCAAAGAAGGGGACTAAAGAAGTAAAATATGATGTCAAAAAGGAGTAAAGAAAATATATCCTTTTTGTCATCTTTCTTTTCTTTTCTCTATCCTTAAAATCCCTTAAGATCTTAATTGATGCTAAAAAAAATTTATCCTTTCAAAATCCCTTAAAAAGAAAAGTAGAGAATTTTAATTGATGCTATCAAAAAGGAGTAGAGAATCAAAATCAAATTTGAGCAATAAGCAATAAAGAAATGAGCAATAAGTAATAAAGAAATTAGTAATAAGCAAAATTATTAAGCAAATATATCAAAGAACCAAAATCGTCAGTTTTTTTTATCTAATTTTCAAAGCAAATAAACTTATAAGCAAATTTCAAATGGATCTTCAAACTGCTTATGATGTATTTTGTTCAAATACTTGACTATGAAATTGAAGTGATGCATCTTTATAAATTTGAAATTCATGTTCAATGCTTTATATATGCTTTTGCTCAAGTATTTTGTCATCATCAAAAAGGAGAAAATTGTTGCTTCTTGAATTGATTTTGATGATTATAAAGTATTTGAGGGGGTTACTAATGATTTTAGCTTGAAAAAAGATTTATTGTATTTCATTGGCAAAATCATAATTTTATCAAGTTCTGATTCGAAAGCCTCAAGAGCAAGAGCAGAAGATTTGTAATCTATTGGAGGTAATTTCAATATTTTTGGATGTGTATTTTGAAAAAAAATCATGTTTATAAATTTGAGTCAACCCCATGAGTCGACTCATGGCAAAAGAAGCTGAACAGCACGCTGAATTCTTTAGCTGGCACACCCAATTGAGTCGACCCCATGAGTCGACCCCTGTGTATGAGTTGACCCTATGAGTCGACCTATGTTACTGTGCAAGTCAAAGATACAGAATTGTCAATTTTTATTCTGCGCCACATGAGTCGATCCCATGAGTCGACCCCTGTGCATGAGTCGACCCTATGAGTCGAGCCCTGCGATGAAAAAACTCCACAACGGCTAGTTTTTAGCTCGTTTTGGCTGCATTTAATGCCCATTTAATGTGCTCCAATGACTCTATTTCAGTCCAGATTACTCTCCACCATTATTTGAAGTTATAAAAGGCACTCAAAGGAGGAAATCGAAAAGGTTTTGAAAAAAGGTTCTTCAAGCATTCATTTCAGCCCTAAGCAAAGAGCTCTCTTCAAGTTCAAGAAGCTTTTATTTCAAGTTCACCAACCCCTCAAGAGCTCATTCAAGTCTTCAACCACCTTGAGAAAAATCAGAAGAGCTTCATTCTTATTGTGTAAAGTGTATTTAAAGTTTTATTTACTCTTTAAAGGAGTTATATCTGTATTTCTGTGTGATTAACTGCTATACTCTATTTTGAGTTGATATTTTATTTTGGAAGGGTTTCAAAACGTGAAAAAGTTGATCCGAACCTTAAATCGGATTGTATTGGATTGGCTTGTACTCGAGAAATAAGTATTCTAGCTTGGAATAGCTAGAGTCGGAGGTTCCGATGTTATATTCAGGTTGAATACGGTTTAGTGGATTTGAATTCTCAAGTAGGAGTTTGGAGAGTGGACGTAGGTACAAGATTGGCATCGAACCACTATAAATCTTTTTGTTTGTGTTGTACTTACTTGCTCTCTTTTTAAATTTTCTTATCTTCTTGTATTCTTGCATCCAGCTTCTACACCTTGCATAAATTTTACTCTCCATATTTATCCTGCTTATTATTATAAAATTCTCATAGTTGTAAATTAACTTTAAATTTTTAGAAACCCAATTCATCCCTCCTCTTCGGTTGCATAGCTGGGCAATAAACTAAATTTTTTAATTTATAAGAACCTACAAGATAAGATTGATATCTAGTAACATATCATGCCTATTCGAAAGAAATAAAATTTGATAGAAATACTAAATATATCCTTCAGTGACAAGTTATTATGTAACAATCCTTCAATCATCTTGTATCCTGAATATGTTTATGAGTATGGATTCATGTCAATCTCAATTACATATTCATATTGATTATCCATCAATCAATGATCACTCTAATGATGATACATTAGAAACTCTTTCTAATTTTCATCCTGCTTTGATCAAAGACTTCTTGAGTCATCTAGAGATGATAACACAAATGATGACATCTCCTCTTACTAGGAGTGAGTGATTTCTTGTTGATCAACTCATAATCTTCATATACATTCTACCATATCTAGAACATCCCGTACATGACTTAGTCATGAATAAGTATGAACCAAAATATGGATTCATGTATATAAGATACCATGGTGGTCTTAGATCTAAGGGCCACTTGTACAACTCTCACTAGAGAATCATCTTTTGACATGTAAGTAAGACTCCATAAGATATTTTTTTTGTGGATTAATTCAGCGAACTCATTCTCTAATGAGCACTCATATCTTTATATTAGTATCTCCATATAAATAATTGTGAGATCAATCATCCTCTCTGTTGAGCATACATAGGATATGCTAATCTTATCAGAATCATTGATCTCTGATTTAATGACCCAATGATTGAAAATATTTTAGATTAAGATTTTAATGTTAGAAAATTATGTAGACAGCATGTGTAGATTTCAAAAATTTTGAAAACCACAGCGAAAATAAATGGGTTAAATCCTTTAACCCCATATACATGAGATCAAATCTAATCCTACCCAAGCCCAGGAGAAAACATATATATACAATCTGAAGTTTAGAAATAAATATGAGATTAGATTTCATTACCCTGGTGTAGATAGATATTCATCGCTTTTGATGATCACGGATTCGTAGATGCTCGAGTCGCACACGTATCCGACCTCTATGGATATCCAACGAGATCAATCTTGAACTGATTTCTCCTCATAGAAGACTCTTCTTTTAAAAAAGAAACTTAATCTTGAGCACTTTGATTAATACCTTGATCTGGACTATGGAATCAACTCCTTGATCAGCAGCCTTCTTCTTCTTCTCCTTGATCTTCACTCCTGAAGACACCAAGCACTACCTCTTGATGTGTGGAAGAGGGGATGCCCAACTCTTGGGTGTGGAAGGGAAGAAAGGAAGGAGAGGAGGCGTGGAGAAGGGAGAGAGAGAGATTTTTCATCAAAAATCAATTACCTAGAAATCCTAGAGACATACCCTTTATATAGTAGCTACCCTGACACATAATAGGAACCAATTATCTTAAAAAGATAGATCCTTATCTCATAAAAATCTTCTACCTTTTTAATCTGATTTATTTCAATTAAAATCAGATATAAATGGTATATGATCAACCCCTTAAAGCAGGTACAAGAGGCATCTATCTAATACATATCAGGTAGTTAGGGTGCCAACTTTTGATGCCTTACAAAGAGATTTCTAGCCAAATAAGAGAGCGGTGTAGCCCCACTCTCTCTCCTCCACACCATGCCACATAAGATGGGGTGGTTCTCTCTGCCATATCCTAGGATTTGGCACCCATTTCATGCCAAAAATAAAAGTAGGCACCATCCTTTCTTCTATTTATTCTACATGCATACTTAGAGATAATTAAGAAATAAAGAAGAGATAATGCTAGGATAATTATGTCAACTAATTGACTTAATCAAATCCTCTTGGGCTCATAATTAAGAGTTCAATTAAATTCAAATGGATTTAGGTTAGGTTTCAAGGCTATGGACTTGATCAAATCGAAGTCCCAAGAAGAGTTAGGTTTAACCGTGTGCTAGCATAATTCTAATAAACCTATTAGGATTTCAATAAATCCTAATCCAATTGGAACTTTATAAGCTCAATTGATAAATTTAAGATTAAATCTCTTAATATGTGACCCCATAGGTACCATTCTATCTAGTAGTGAGATATATTGTGATCTTCATCACAATATCATCGAAACTCTTTTTGATGGATTGAAATATTTTCAATTCTATCCTTCGAGAGCCATCGATCATCAAAATGATGCCCGATGAGTCTCACAATCCATCAGTGACACCTAGTAGTATGTACTGATAATTCAGTAGAATGAAAGTATGAATCTCTTCAGGTGTAGTTATCGTATGATTCAGTCCTTCTATCGTGAGTCCCAACTTGATGGAGGTCATGAAAAACTTGTCAGACCCCATCGTTAGTGATATGCTAGATTGGCTCGACTCAAATTCATTTGTGAATCCTGTGAAAACTCTTTTCCAGTATTCACACTTGTTTTAGCCAAAAATTTTCTGAACCCAATCTTGCAAATCGCATAGGACTTCTCTTTTTCTATCAAGATCGATAGATTTTATCTAGATGTATCCTACTCCAAACAGTGAATCTGAACCTACTGAAGCCAACATACACAGCACGGATCTGAATGGCTAGGGACCAATGAAATGTACAGTCAAACCCAGTAGCCTCACTGTAAATAGCCAATGGCACCACAGGTCAAAGAACCACTCACACCACTGCAATATCGAGAAGATCACTGACGAGTGAGTAGACATCCATGTGGTTCTTATGTTGGTCACGCTCAGTGCAAGTTGTTCTCTAACAACCACCTGCACCTTCATCCCAGTGTTTCTACACCGCAGATCCGAGACTCATCTGCCCATAAGGGAGGTGAACCGTGCATCGATCTCAAATGGATTGATCACTGTCCTCTGTGACAATCTTTTGATCAGAAGTATTCAAAAATTAACCACTAATTAATGTATATCTCAAATTCTTAATTCTTTAAGAATATACAAAAATCATCTTTGTTAATTTTTAGGATAAATCATAGACACAAACATGATTAAAATAAAAAAATCTTTTATTAATAACAAAAAGATTACAAGTATAAGTTTAGCCTCTAGAATTACATAATGTGTCAGCCAATAATTGGCTTCTAGAATACAAATCCAACAAACTCCCACTTGACCTAAAGCCAATTGGTTATATACCTAAGATCCATCTTCTCAAGGTGAGCTTCGATCTTCTACTGGTTGAGAGGCTTGGTCAGCGGATCCACCATGTTCAACACAGAGTTGACTCTCTGTACCTCGATGAATTTTTTTTTGAGGTATTTGCATATGATGTGAAATCATCACTCTATGTGCTTGGATTTCTGATGAGACCTGAGCTCTTTAGCGAGGGCTATGACGTCGTTGTTATCGTAGTACAATGCAATGACATCTGATGGCATCACACTCGGCTTTGTAATAAACTTTTTGAACCAAAAGGCTTCCTTAGCAGCTTTAGAGGCAGTGATGTACTCGGCTTCCATAGTCGAATCTGCAATGATTGACTACTTGAAACTCTTCCAGCTAACCGCACCACCATTATACAAAAAGATACATCTTGATGTAGATTTTCTATCATCGACATCAGTCATAAAGTTTGAATCGGTATACCCCTCAACTTTCAACTCCGATCCTCCACCAAAGACCAACATCAAATCTTTAGTCCTTCTAAGTGCTTAAGGATGTTTTAACAGCAATCCAGTGTTATCTACTTATGACACTCATGACAAGTGCTATATTAGGACATGTACATAACATGGCATACATGAGGTTTCCTATTATCGAAGCATAAGGAATCTTGCTCATATGTTGGATCTCCTCAGGTGTGTCAGGACATATCTTTTTGGAGAGATGAATGCCATATTTAAGGGGCAAAAGACCCCTCTTGAAGTTTTTCATGCTAAATCTCTTCAGTACCTCCTCTATGTACATATGCTGTGAGAGTCCTATCATTCTCTTAGATCTATCCCTATAGACCTTTATACCAAGTATGTAGGAAGCTTCTCCTAGATCTTTCATGGTGAACTCTTTCGATAACCATACTTTGACCGATGTCAGTATGAAAATATCATTTTCAATTAGGAGGATGTCATCTACGTACAATACGAGAAATGTGACAGTGCTCCCACTGACCTTTTTGTACACACATGGCTCCTCATTTTTGATGACAGCTAATATTTTGATCACATCATTGAAGTGAGTGTTCCAACTCCAAGATGCTTTCTTAAGTCCATAAATGGATCTTTGCAGTTTACAAACCTTGTGATCATTATCACTGGACGTGAAATCCAGAGGCTGCCCCATATAGATATCTTCCTTAAGATATCCATTTAGGAAGATACTTTTCACATCCATCTATCAAATTTTAAAATCATGAAATATTGCTATGACAAGCAGAGTATGGATGGATTTCAGCATGGCTACGGATGAAAAAATTTTATGATAGTCGATACCTTCATGTTGACTATAACCTTTCACGACTAGCCTTGCCTTATAGGTCTCTAACTTATCATCTGACCCAATCTTTCTTCTATAAATCCATTTACACCCAGTAGGTACAATATCTTCAGGTGAATCTACTAAGGACCAAATCTGGTTGGAATGCATGGAGTCAATTTCTGACTTCATTACTTCCATCCATTTCTCGGAGTCTACATCTAACATTGTCTCATCGTAGGTTTTGGGATCATTTCTAATGTCCCTATCTCCCATAAGGAATGCTTCCTCTAAATCTTCTGTAAGAATATCTAAGTACCTATCAGGAGGATGGGAGACCTTTCTTGATCTACGAGGTGGAGGAGGTATCATATCTATTGGCTCATTATTAGGTTCAGATTCTTGGACTCGATGCTCTTCAAAGACTTTCTTTTCGAGCTTAATCTTTCTCCCACTGTCTCCATCTTGAATAAACTCTTTTTTCAAGAAGACAGCAAGACAGCTCATAATCACATTTTGATCCTCAGGAAGATAGAAGTAGTATCCCATGGTTTTCTTAGGATACCTTATAAAATGAGCCTTAAAGAGCCTAGCCTCCAACTTGTTCGTCTGCTGTTGCTTGACATGGGGTGGACATCTCCAAATCTTGAGATACCCAAGAGTTGGCTTCTTACTATACCATAACTTATATGATGTGGTAGGAACAGATTTAGAAAAAATCTGATTCAAGAGATGAATCACAGAGAGCAAAGCATGTCCTCAGAGAAAGTCAAGAAGGTCTATAAAGCTCATCATAGATCGGATCATATCTATTAGGATCTAATTTCTCCTTTCAGATATTCTGTTGAGCTGAGGTGTCTCTGAAGGTATCCACTATGAGACTATACCATTGTCTTTGAGATAGGCCTAAAATTCTCCACTAAAGTATTCTCCTCCTCGATCTGATCGAAGAATCTTTATGAATTTTTTAGTCTATTTTTCTACTTCATATTTGAACTCTATGAACCTTTTAAAGGCTTTAGACTTTTAGTACATCAAATATACAAATCCATACTGTGAATAATCATCAGTAAAGATTATGAAGTAAATATAGCTATCCTTGACTTGTACATTGAATGGACCACACACATCAGTGTATACCAAGGCTAATATCTCAATGACCCTTTCTCCTTGTCCCACAAAGGATAGCTTGGCTATTTTTTTTGGAAGATACGATTTACAGACTGGATAAGACTCGAAAGTCAATGGTCCAAGAAGATCATCTTTCTCCAATTTGTTGAGTCTGTCTTCTCCAATATGATCTAAACTAAGGTGCCACAAATACTTTTGATTGATCCTATCTCTAGATCTCTTAGATCCTATGGCATTCACTATTTGCTCGTTAATATTTACACTTGCATCGATATGCAAATGGTAAAGATCGTCCATCAAAAAAGCATGTGCTACAAGTTTATTTCCAAAATAAATAGAACACATGTCTTTATTGAAATAAAAATTATAATTATTCTATACCAATACAGAGATAAAAATTAAATTTCTATTGGCTACAGATATATAGTAACGATCTTTCAAAAGCAAACTAAATACTAATAGTAGTCATAGAGGATAGATTCTGATGGCCACAGTAGTAACCCTTGCTCCATTGCTGATCCGAAGAGTGATCTTACCTTTTCTCAGCCCCCTAACTTCTTCAAGATCCTGTATTGAAGTGCATAAATAAAAACTTGAATCAGAATCAAGAATTCAACTAGAAGAAGAGAAAATCATTAGATTAGTTTTAATAACGAGCATTTCAGACATACTTTCAGAAGGTCCATCCTTCTTCCTGCTCTTAACAGTCGTCAGGTAGGCCAGATAGTTTCTTCTCCAGCGGCCTTCGACATTGCAATGGAAACACTTTCCCTTGTCATCGACTTTTTTAGAAACCTGCTTCTTGGGCTTGGCCTCATTCTTCTATTTTTTCACGAGCTTTTTCTTCTTCTTGAAAGAAGACTTTCTTTTGGAGGAAGCCCACTCCACAGCTAGAACTGTGCCCCTTAAACTCTTAAAAGTATCTTCTGTAGTCACCAGCATATTCAATAACTCTGACAAAGTAGTATCGATCTTATTCATATGGTAGTTCATGGTGAACTGTACATATAAATCAGAAAGAGACTAGAGGATTAGATTCACCTGTAGTTTCTTGATCATGTGCATTCTGAGCTTCTAAAGCTTCTCTATGTCCTTGATCATTATCAAACAATGATCATTGATACACTGCCCATCACGCATCTTCTCTCTGAAAAATCTTCAGGAGACCTCAAAGCGAGCTGTGTGACTTTGTTCATCATACAACTCTTGTAGGTGAACCAGTATCTCCCTGGTAGTACTCATGTCTTCATGATATTGCTGAAAATTATTGGATATAGATGCTAAGATGTAGCACTTTATTTTGTTATCTTCGTCCATCCATTTCTCAAGTGCAGCTCATTGATCAATGGATGGACGAGCAGGTAACAGTGCTTCCTGATTAAGGACATGGGTAAACTTTTTAGAATTGAGAATAATTCTCAGATTCTAGAGTCAGTCTTTGTAATTTATGTAGGTCAACCTATTTGTATCAAGAATTCAAGTTAAGGGGTTTGAACTCGACATAGTTATCTGCAGAGAGAATAATTTTTAGTTAGATTTTGTACTTATAAGATTGTTTGTTCTAGAGACTTTAAAAATAAATAAATACTTTCACTATTTTTTTGAATCTCTCACACTCTTCGGATGGAGAAACAAAAACCTATACGCGATCGATTTCAATTGGATACTGCGGTCCCATTAATCTATACACACCTCATCTAACAGTTATTGATGAATACAGATCAATGAGTGGACAACACTTTATCCATTGCTTCATTAAGTAAGATACAGTGGGCTTGATCTCTAAGTCCTGTGGCCTCACCTAACAGTTATTAGCATATTTTTTAGTTAAGTCAGACCCATCGTTCACTAGCGAGTGCAAAGCCATTATTGAGACCCTCACCTAACAGTTATTAGACCCAATCTTATCTCTATCCTGAGATATCAAATGTCAATAGAGTGGTTGTACCTTTCTGATGCAATCGAACAACTGTAATCAGTCGAGAACGATCAACATCAGAAAGCCACCCGCATCTCTACAATGATGGAAGATCTCTAGACTTAATATTTAATGAGAAGATTTAAGTTTAGGTCTTTTCTAAATTAATAGATCTGACATCTAACTAATTAAATTAGATCAGTACATCAATATGTCTAACCAGCCTAGTCGGCATGGGTGAACTCGAGTCAACAAGTAACCTAACATAAAATTGAATCTCTCAAGATGGCCAGATAAGTTAAGATGCATGGGGGTCCCCCCATTGCTTTCCTTAAATACCAATCAGAATTGGTCAGGTCAGAGAATAAAATTAATTAAATAACTATCATCTAAATACTTATCTTAGACACCAAATTAGTCGATTAGAATCGATTAGATTAACCTATTGAAACAGACCTGAACCACTGAGCCAAATTCGATCTTAAGTCAATCAATTCAAATCAAAATATGAATTGATATGATCAACTACAATTAAACTTAACTTTGAGTCCCTTTGATCTAATCCTAATCATCCATCGATTAGATTTAATCAACTGCTCAAAATCGAAAATGAGTTCTAGCCTGATCTAATCAATTAGATCCTAATTGTAGTTTGATCACTTAGACCTAATTTGTTCATCTCATACCCACATGCAATAACATAATTTTAAATCTAAAAATAATTTTTAGATTATGTTTCATTGCATATAATTAGTGGCTTATGATCTTAAAACTATTTCAGATCTAAATCTAGTTTCATATATCAAATATATGTAGTTTCAGGTCTAAATAAAAATACATCACATATACATCAAATTTCAGATCTAAAACTAAATTTATACATATCAAATATATATAAAATTATATCTAAAATAATGATTAAAATATTTTAAAAATATCTTTTCAAAAATCGATTCACATCAAACTAAGACAACCTTTACAATATAGAAGATAAATCCTATATCAGGATAACCTTATATTAGTTTGATATAAATTTTTAATCATTCTAATTTTAGATCTAACTCAAATTAAATATATCATATATATTAATTTTTAGATCTAAAAGATTTAATTTAATTATTTCAAAAATAATTTTTAAAATCGATCAATCTTGTGCTAGGACAATCTTTACAATATAAGGGTCAAACCCTATATTAGGACAACCTTATATCAGCATAAAATTAATTTTAAATTATTAAAACTTTTAGATCTAATCTAAAAATAAGATCATATGTGTTTTCAAAAATCTGTTACTCTGATACCACTATTAGAAAATCGTGTAGGCAACATGTGTAGATTTTAAAAACTTTGAAAATCACAGTGGAAACAAATGGGTTAAAACCTTTAACCCCACATGTATAAGATCAAATCTAATCTTATCCAAGCTCAAGAGAAAACACATATATACAATCTGAAGTTTAAAAATAAATATGAGATCAGATCTCATTACCTTGGTGCAGATAGATATTCATCGCTTCTGATGATCACATATTCATAGATGCTCGAGCCGCACACATATCCGACCTCTATGGATATCCATCGGAATCAATCTCGAATTGATTTCTCCTAGTAATTTTTTTTTTTTTCGAGAAGAATCTTAGCCTTGAGCACTTTAATCAACACCTTAGTCTAGACTGCAGAATCAACTCCTTAATCAGCAGCCTTCTTCTTCTTCTCCTCGATCTTCACTCTTGAAGACACCAAGCACTATCTCTTGACATGTGGAAGAGGGGATGCCCAACTCTTGGGTATGGAAAGGAAGAGAGGGAGGAAAGAAGGCATGGAGAAGGGAGAGAGATTGATTTTTTATTAAAAATCAATTACCTAGAAATCCTAGAGACATACCTTTTATATAGGCACTACCCTGATACATAATAGAAACTCAATTATCTTAAAAAGGTAGATCCTTATCTCATAAGAATCTTCTATCTTTTTAATTTAATTTATTTTAATTAAAATTAGATATAAATGGTATATGATTAGCCCCTTAAAGCAGGTGCAAGAGGTGCCCATCTAATACATGTCAAGTAGTTGGGGCACCAACTCTTGACACCCCACAAAGAGATTTCTAGCCAAATAAGAGGGGGGGGGGGGGGGTGGCCCCACTCTCTCTCCTCCATGCCATGCCATATAAGAGGGGGTGGGCCCCTCTGCTATATCCTAGGATTTGGCACCTATTTCATGCCAAAAATAAAAGTAGGTGCCACCCTTTCTTCCATTTATTTCACATGTATACTTAGAGATAATTAAGAGATAAAGAAGAGATAATATTAGGATAATTATGTTAACTAATTGACTTAATCAAATCTTTTTGGGCTCATAATTAAGAGCCCAATTAAATTCAAATAGATTTAGGTTTGGTTCAAGGCTATGGACTTGATCAAATCAAAGTCTCAAGGAGAATTGGTTTAACTATGTGCTAGCATGATTCTTATAAATCTAATAAAATTTCAATAAATCCTAACCTAATTGGAACTTCATAAGTTCAATTAGCAAATTTGAGATTAAATTTCTTAATATGTGACCCCATAGATTTCATTCTATCTGGTAGAGAGATATATTATGATCTCCATCACAATATCATCAAAATTTTTTTTGATGAATTAAAATATTTCTAATTCTATCCTTCGAGGGCCATCGATCATCAAGATGATGTTCGATGAGTCTCATAATCTATCAGTGACACGTAGCAGTATGTGGTGGCAACTCAGTATAATGAAAGTTTGAATCTCTAGGTGCAGTTATCATATGATTCAATCTTTTTATCGTGAGTCCCGACTTGATGGAGGTCATGGAGAACTCGTCAGACCCCATCATTAGTCATATGCTAGATTGGCTCGACTCGAGTTCATTTGTGAATCCCATAAAATTTTTTTTCAGTATTCATATTTGCTTTGGCTAAAGATTTTTTGAACTCAGTCTCATAAATCGTATAGGACTTCTCCTTTTCTATCAAGATCGATAGATTCTATTTAGGTGCATCCTACTCCAAACAGTGAATCTAAATCTACTGAAGCCAACATACACATCAAGAACCTGAATGGCTAGGAACCAAGAAAATATGCAATCAAACCCAGTAGCCTCACTGTGAATAGTCAATGACACTATAGATCAAAGGATCACTCACACTACTGTAGCATCGAGAAGATCACTGATGAGTGAGTAGACATCTATGTGGTTCTCATGTTGGTCACGCTCAATGCAAGTTATTTTCCAACAACCACCTGCATCTTCACCCCAGTGTCTCTACACCACAGATCCAAGACTCATTTGCCCACAAGAGAGGTGAACCGTGCACCAATCTCAAATGGATTGATCACTGTCCTCTGTAATGATCTTTTGATTGAGAGTATTTAAAAATTAACCACTAATTAATATATATCTTAAATTTTTAACTCTTTAAAAATATATAAAAATTATCTTTATTAATTTTTAGGATAAATCATGGATGCAAATATGATTGGAATGAAAAAAATCTTTTATTGATAATAAAAAGATTACAAGTATAAGTTTAGATCCTAGAATTACATAATGTGTTAGCCAATAATTAGCTTGTAGGGTATAAATCTAATATTTAGGTTGTACTAGCATGATTTTATCATGGTCCTAAAACCATTACCCTAATATGTAGGATTCATCATAATCTTAAAAATAAATAAGATGCAGCAAATGATGAAATAAAAATATCTCATTTTATTTACTAAATAAATAATGTCAATATATGAGTTGGAAGATAATACAAAAGAATCTCTATCGTATCAACTAGGCAATTGACTTGTAGGGTACTAATCTTTTAATCTCTCACTTGGACTAAGGCCAATCGTCTTTGTATTTAATACCCATACAATCAATGTGGTGATCAAACTACTACTGAGATAATGCCTTAGTGAATGGGTCTGCTATTGTCATATTTTTTTTTTTGATAATTTTATGAACAAGATGGAAACACTTTAGGATATGCTTGGATTTATGATAAGACCTTAATTCTTTTGCTTGAGCAATTACCCCAGTATTATCACAATGAAGTAGCACGAAATATTCAATTTTTGGAGCCACACCCAACTCGATGATGAACTTCATCTAGACAGCTTCTTTAGCAGCTTCACTAAAAGTAATATATTCTTTTTTAGTGACTGAGTCAGCTACAGTCTGCTATTTAGATATCTTCCAACTCATTGCTCCTTTATTTAGAGTAAATACATATCCTGAAATAAATGTGCTATTATCTAGATTAGATTGGAAGCTAGAATCTATATAGCCTTCTAGTTTCAAATCCATTCTACCATATATGAGAAAAATATCTTTAGTCCATCTTAAATATTTAAAAATATTTTTTACAGCTTTTCAATGATCTTCTCTTGGATTAGCCTAAAATCTACTAGCTATGTCTAAAGTATAAGCTACATTAGGCTCAGTATATAGTATGGTATACATAATAGATCCCATAACCGAAGCATAAGGGATACAACCTATTCTTTCTCTCTCTTCAGGTGTCTTAGAAGATATCTTTTTAGAGAGATGTATGTCTTAACTCATGGGTAAGTAACCTCTTTTATTTTTCTCTATGTTGAATCTTTTCAATACAAGGCCTATGTACTTTGACTGGGACAAGCCTAGTATCTTCTTAAATCTATCTCTATATATCTTTATACCAAGTATATAGGATGCTTCACCCAAGTCTTTTATGAAAAATTTTTTTGATAGCCAAGTTTTGATCGATTACATTATTAGGATATCATTTTCAATAAGAAGTATATCATCCATATATAAGATCAGGAAGATAATGGCACTCCCACTAATCTTCTTGTACATGCATGGCTCATCCATATTTTTGATGAAGCCAAACTCTTTGATCGTTTTATCAAAATAGATGTTCCAGCTCCTCGATGCTTGCTTCAATCTATAAATAGATTTCATAAGCTTGTATACTTTATTTGCTCTCTCATTAGAGATAAATCTCTTTAGCTAAAACATGTAAACATCTTCCTTAAGAAAATCATTAAGAAAAATTATTTTCATATCTATCTGCCAGATCTCATAATCATAATATGCAGCTATAACAAGCAAAATCTGAATAGACTTGAGCATTACTACTAGTGAAAAGATTTTATCATAGTCAATTTCTTATTTTTATCTGAAATCTTTTGCCACTAGCCTACCCTTGTACGTTTCAGTTTGGCCATCTACTCCAATCTTCTTCTTAAAGATCCACTTGCATCCTATTGGGGTTATCCCCTTAAGCAGATCAACCAAAGTCTATACTCTGTTGAAATATATGGAGTCTATTTTAGATTTTATGACTTCAAGCCATTTATCAGAATCCCTACTCTTGATAGTTTCTGAATAGGTTAAAGGATAATCATCCTCAATGATCTGGGTTTCATTATCATTCTCAATGATAAAACCATATCTTAAAGATATATTTTGCACTCTTTCTGACCTTCAAAGAGGAGGTGTGTGTTGTAGATATTCCCCATCAATGGATTCTAATGGTTGAGGGTCAACTTGTGGATCATTCATAAGTTGATGAGAATTAGTTTGTAGATCTTAAACTTTTTCAAGTTCAATTATCCTCCCATTGCCTCTATCTTAGATAAATTTTTTTTTTAAAAAAGTAGCATGTTTACTAACAAATATCTTTTGTTCAGTAGGATGGTAGAAGTAGTATTCAATACTCTTTTGAGGATAACTTACAAATCTATACTTGTCTGACTTAGTACTTAGCTTGTGTCTAAAAATATTTTTGACATAAGCAGAATAACCCCAGATCTTAAGATGTTTAAGATTAGGCTTTCTATCTTTTTATATTTCATATGGAGTGCTAATAGCAGACTTGAAAGGTATCTTGTTTAATATATAAGCAACAGTTTCTAGAACATATCTTCAGAATGAGATAGAAAAATTAGTGAAGCACATCATGGATCGTACCATATCAAATAAAGTATAATTCTTCCTTTCTACTACATCATTTAATTATGGTGTATAAGAAAGTGTCCATTCAAAGAGAATATCTTTTTTTTTAAGATGATCAAAAAATTCATTAAAAAAATATTCTTCTTTTCGATCTGATCAAAGAATTTTAATATCTTTTTCAGTTTATTTTTTGATCATTCTTTGATACTCTTTAAACTTATTAAAGACTTCAGACTTGTATTTTATTAGATACACGTATCCAAACCTTTATAAATCATTAGTAAAGGTGATAAAATAAAAGTATCCTCCTCTGGCCTGAGTTGTCATTGGTCCACATACATCTGAATATACAAAATCAATAGCTCACTTGCCCTTTCTCCATGTCTAGGAATGGAGTTTTGATCATTTTTTCTATGAGGTAAAATTTACAAATTTCATATGATTCAAAATTATAAGGATCAAATTTTTTTTTATATAACTTGTTTATCCTTGACTTATTAATATGACCAAGGTGGTAGTGTCAGAGATATGTGATATTTGATATTTTTTTCTCTTTTTTTTTTTCTTATTTTCATCAACAAGAAGGATATTATCATTGAGCGAAAGAATAAAGAGATCATATCCACATATGCATTTTCAAAAAACTCATTAGAATGAAAAATAGAGTAACTATTGCTCTTTGCCTTTATTTTATATCCATGTTACAATAACAAGGATACAAAAATAATATTTCTAATGATATTTGGCATATAATAACAATCTTTTAATTCCAATATCTTGTCAGAAAGCAATAACAATAAATAAGTGCCAACAGCTTCTACCTGAATGGACTCTCCACTCATGCCATAAAGCTCGAAGTCACCATTCTTTAAGCTTCTAATTCTCTGTAGTTCCTGTAATGATTTGCATATGTGAGAACTATAGATGGTATCCAATACTCAAGAATCAGAAGTTGAAGTACTTAATAAATAGTTAGTTTGTATCATATATAAATCTTTTGATGCTATACTTGCATCATGTTACATATTTGCAAGAAAACTCTTGCAATTCCTCTTCCAGTGTCCCTTCTTGCCATGGTGAAAATAGGTACCATCCGTGAAGCTCTTCTTCGCTTTCTTCCTCTTTTGAATGCTACTTGTTGGGTATAAAGTGCCCCCCGGCCGAAGTCTGCAGAGGACTGATCCTTCGGGGCTCTTCCGGCTCCCGACCTTGTACGTGACGCCCCTCTGAACTCCCTTGATCGTCCGGACTTCTTCGACGATGGGCCTCAGTGTTCACCCATCGGGCCGCCCCAAGGGCCCTCTGAGCCCCACTGTTAGCCGTCCTTCTACAGCAATCGACTACCCCCGAACTTCTTTCGGGCTTCATCAGCGTTCGAGCTTCCTTGACAACAAGATTTCTACAGTAACCGGGCTCCTTCCACATTTCTATGGTGGTCGACTGCCTTCAGGATTCCAGCCGAGCTCTTGCGATAGCCAAACTTCTACCGCGAGTGGCCTGCTCCGAACTTCCACTACGAGTGGTCTGCCCTGAACTCCTGCTGTGAGCAGTCTACTCTGAACCCTTACAGCGGACGGCCTACTTTGGATCCCTACTATAAGCAAATCCCATCCAAGCCTCTGCTGTAAACATATTCCTCCCGAACTTCCATTACAGGTAGACTTCAGCCGAGCTTCTTCGTAGTCGGGTCCCATGACAACCGATCTTTGACCGAGCTTCTACAATTGGACAGGACTCATCGGCTAGGTTGCTACTCCGAGCTCCCATGATAACTGACCTTCGATCGAGCTTCTACAATAAGCGGTCTCCTTTCAGCCTTCTACAAGAACCAGACTTCGATCGAACCTCCATAACGGTTGGATATTGGATGAGCTTCTACGACGATCGGGCTCCATCAGCTGGATTCCTACAATGATCGATCACCTCCGATGTCTGCTGAACCTCCCCAACGCCATCCGAGGTCCATCACCGGCCGATCCTCCACCAGATCCGTCATAAAATTGAACTTCCCCAACAAATCATCTTCAAGCGAGTTTCCGCATTGGGCGAATCCCAGATGGACTTCTCCAACAATCGGATTCCTACCAGGCTTTGCCAATGAAAAGTTTCTATCCGAGCTTCTACGGCAGGTAACTCCCACCCGTAGTATCAGCGCCTAAGCCACCTGACAATAGTAGACTCGTCAGTAGCTTCGGGGACATTCAAGCTTCTCCCAGATCAATAATAGAGAGCCATTCCGCTCCATCAGATGTCCCAGTCGAGCTCCAGCCGATGGATTAAAGCTCTCTAACAAGTCACGACAAGAGCCGTCCTCCTGCTCCACTCCCTGCAACAGATTTCATGTGGCTCCACCACTCTCTGACGAGTCACGACAAGAGCCGCCCTCCTGCTCCACTCCCTGCAACGGATTTCATGCAGCTCCACCACTCTCTAGCAAGTCCCGACAACGGACACCACTCCACTCTCCGCAACGAGCTCCACGTTGCCCTGAACGATCCCTGACGCCACTACTCTCTGTAACAAACTCCACATGGCTCTGAGCAGTCTACTACCAGACGATTACAGACGTCGCTGTCAGTCAGTTACACCCTCTGTCTATAAATAAGGAACCCCCAGACACGTTCTTCTCTAAGCTGGTAACTCTATCTCGAAACTTTGCCAAAACTTTCGCTCGAGCACTCCATTTTTGTTGAAGCAGAGTATTGACTTGAGCATCGGAGGGTCTTACCAGAGCACCTCCAACTCTGGTTTAGACTTTCTTTGCAGGTTTCGATGGCGACCGCGGTCATCCCAGCTCCAGCTTCTCTGACTTCGATGGAATTCTGCACCAACAGAATTGGTACTGGAGGAAGGGCTGTGTCTTTGCAGTACCCTTGTTCTTAAATGAGTGCTCAACGGGATCGATTTCGATCATCTTCTCTGACATTCTCTTCTCCTTCTTCTACTAGATCCTCACCTGATGCCTCCCCGTAGAGTGTCCACCAGGCGATCCACGGCCTCCACAGCCAGATCTCAAGCTCCGACCTCACCCCCGATTTTCCAGGCCCTTCCCCCTCCTCCGACAACAGTGGTCGACAGATCCATCTGACGCCGACCTAAAGGTAGGGAGAATCGGCTTCCAATTGGGATCGTCTGCACCATCTCTGGAGAGCTCCGAAAGGGAGCGGCCAGCGGATCGATCGGACCGTCCAAGCAGCAAAGGACTGAAGGACCCATAACCTTTACTGAAGAAGATGCCCGAGAGGTCCAGTTCTCCCATAATGATGCAGTTGTAGTTTCTTTAAATATTACTGATTATGATGTACGCCGCATCCTCGTTGATAGTGGAAGCTCGGCTGATATTTTGTTTTACGATGCCTTCTTAAAAATATCCATCCCGGACGGTCGTTTGGGGCCGATTGGCTCTCCTTTAGTAGGGTTTACCGGCGATGCTATCCCGATGGAGGGAGTAATAACTTTGACCGTAGTTGCAGGTCGATATCCAAGACAATCCAGGGCTCTGGTGGATTTCCTGGTGGTGAAGGCGCCGTCAGCCTACAATGCAATCCTTGGCCGACCTGGCCTCAACACCCTCTGGGCTATGGTGTCAACCTACCATCTGAAATTAAAATTCTCTACTAACCAGGGGGTCGAAGAAGTCAAGGGAGATCAAGCCCTGGCAAGGCACTGCTACAATATAGCCCTGCAAAGAAGTGGTCAGCCTGACCCCTGTCCGGTTGATGGATTGGACACCCGCGACGACCTGATAGAACAACGGGGTGGGCCAATGGAGGATCTTGTCTCAATTCCTTTGAATGATAGGAACGAGGAACACATGGTAAAGATCGGCTCCAACTTGGGGAAAGAGGTGCGGACGCAGCTTATCAATTTTTTTACGAAAGAACACAGATGTTTTTGCTTGGATTCTGACGGACATGCCAGGGATCGATGCTGAAGTTATGCAGCACCGTCTAGCCATCGATCCCAAACACCGACCGACGAAGGAAAAAGTTTGAAGTCATACATCGGAGAGGCAGCTGGCCATAGCCGAGGAGGTTGATAAACTCCTAAAGGTCGGGTTTATCAGAGAGGTCAACTATCCGAGCTGGGTTTCCAATGTGGTCTTGGTTAAGAAGGCGAACGGCAAATGGAGGATGTGTATAGACTTCAAAAAACTGAATAAAGCCTGTCCGAAGGACAGTTATCCTTTGCCCAAAATCGACCAACTGGTAGATGCAACCTCGGGCCACGAGCTTCTCACCTTTATGGATGCATTCTCTGGCTACAATCAGATCAGGATGGCATCAGAGGACAAAGAAAAAACCACTTTTATAACTAACCATGGCCTTTATTGTTACAGGGTCATGCCTTTTGGCCTCAAAAATGCAGGGGCGATATATCAGCAGCTAGTGAATAAGATCTTCAAAAAGCAGATCGGTCGCAACATAGAGGTCTACGTGGATGACATGCTCATAAAGAGCAGATCCTCGGTGAACCACGTCGCCGACCTTGAGGAGACCTTCAGCCCCCTTCGAAAATACAAGATGAAGCTGAATCCAGCCAAATGCGCTTTTGGAGTAACCTCAGGAAAATTCTTGGGCTTCATGGTATCAGGGTGCGGGATCGAGGCAAACTCGAAAAAGATTCACGCCATCTAGGAGATGACCACCCTGAGGTCGATAAAGGAGGTTCAGCACCTCATCGAGAAAGTAGCAGCTCTAAATCGCTTCATCTCGAGATCGGCCAAGCAATGCTTACCTTTCTTTCAAACCTTCAAGCAGCCCAAGAACTTCTGTTGGACCGTTGGATGTCAGCAGGCGTTCGAGGAGCTGAAGACCTACCTCAGCTCATCACCATTATTGGCAAAGCCTGAGCCTGGAGAGGACTTGTTCCTATACCTGACGATTTCTCCTGTGGCCCTCGCTACAGTTCTGATTAAGGAAGAAGCAAAAATTCAACGGCCGATCTACTACATAAGCCGAGTATTGAGAGACGCCGAAACCAGATATACTAAGTTAGAGAAACAAACTTATGCCTTATTGATTGCAGCTCAAAGGCTCCGACCTTACTTTCAAGGACACACCATAACGCTGCTCACCGACCAGCCAATCAAGGCGGTTCTGCATCGAGCGGATGCCTCCGGAAGAATCATGAAATGGACGGTCGAGCTCACGGAGTTCGACATCAACTATCGACCCCGGCCAGCGATCAAAGCCCAAATATTAGCAGACTTCATGGTGGAATGCACCATCCCAGAGGAGGCCGAGCTTGGACAAGATGAAGCCGATAATCCAGGGCTCCGACCGAACTTTCCCGAGGAAAGAGCCAATCTCCCTGATGGTTCTTGGACCCTCTACGTGGATGGTTCCTCCAACATGTCAGGCGCAGACGCGGGCCTGATTTTGGTCAATCCAGATGGGATTGTCACAGAGTATGCCCTGCGCTTCGAGTTTCCTGCAACAAATAACAGAGCAGAATATGAAGCTCTAATTGCAGGACTAAAGGTTGTCAAAGAATTAGAAGTAGATCGGCTTCAAGCCTACAATGATTCTCAATTAGTAGTAGGACAGGTTAGTAGGAATTACGAGGCTCGGGAGGATAGTATGGCTGGATATCTCGAGAGGGTAAGGGAGATCATCCCTACCTTCGGCAGCTTCGACATCAGGCAGATCTCGAGATCGAAAAATGCCAGGGTTGACCTTCTCTCCAAGTTGGCTATGCTGGCTCCGGCCGAACTACCTAAAGAAGTCTTCTTCGAGGTTCTGAAGCATCCCAGCACGAAAAAATCACGGTCTATGATGGAGATCAACTATGAACCCAGTTGGATCAACCCGCTAGTTGTGTACCTCAAGGACGGGGTTCTTCCTCCTAATGCAAAAGAGGCTCGGAAGCTTAAGAACCAGGCCTCCCGATATATTCTCTACGAAGGCAAGCTATACAAGAGGTCATACTCCTTGTCCCTCTTGAAATGTCTCCGACCTTCTGAGGCCGACTTCGCCTTGAGGGAGGTACATGAGGGAGTCTGTGAAAATCATCTGGGGGCTAGGTCTTTATCCCATAAGCTGCTCCGATAAGGTTATTACTGGCCTACCATGTACCATGACTCCATCGAATATGTCCGAAGATGTGATCGATGTCAGAGATATGCCAATATACAAAGGCAACCTGCCTCTGAACTGGCACCGTTGAGTGCCTCGTGGCCGTTCACACAGTGGGGGTTGGATATCCTCGGACCCTTTCCCATGGCATCAGGGCAGCGAAAGTTCCTCCTGGTGGCAATAGACTATTTCACCAAGTGGGTCGAAGCTGAACCCTTGGCAAAAATCATGGAAGCCAAAGTGCGGGACTTCATCTGGAAGTCGATTGTCTGCAGGTTCGGCTTATCCAGAACTCTCATCACTGACAATGGGCGACAATTCGTTGGGGCAAAGTTTGCTGAATTTTGTGATGACCTAAACATCTCCCACAACTTCACTTCAGTGGCCCATCCTCAGGCAAATGGCGAAGTCGAGGTAACCAGTCGGACTCTATTGCAGGGCATCAAAGCAAGACTTGAAAAAGTAAAGGGAGCTTGGGCTGACGAGCTCTATCATGTGTTGTGGACATACCGGACTACTCAGAGATTGCCCACGGGGGAGACCCCCTTTACTTTAGCTTTTGGGACAGAGGCCGTGATCCTAATAGAACTCAAGCTTCCGTCGGTGTGAGTCGTGGCATTCGATGAACAGTGCAACCATCAGGACCTCAAGGCCAACCTCGACCTGTTAGAAGAAAAGCGGGAGATGGCTCGAGTTTGGATGGCGGCCTACAAACAGAAAGTAGCCCGCTACTACAACTCCCGGGTCAAAAGCAAAGTCTTCAGAGCGGGGGACCTGGTGTTACGACGAGCCACTGTCTCACAATCTCAGAATCAAGAGAAACTTGCCCCAAACTGGGAAGGCCCATATGAAGTCAAGGAGGTAGTCCGGCCCGGAACCTACTATTTAAAAGAGCTTGAAGGAGCAGAGCTCCCACGATCGTGGAACTCAAAAAATCTACGAATGTATTATCAATAGCTTCGCCTTAAATAAAAGTATCATATTCGCATATTTTTCTTTTAGCATGAGTTTATAACGATGGGAAAAACAGTCCCATGCACTCGGAGTTAAGCTTGTTAGGAATAGGAAGAGAACCTCATCCTAACATGAGCAAAGTCGAAGGCCCGATTTTTTAAAGATCGGATGGGGGGAGAGGCCCTTACAACGGCCCTTATGTGCCCCCACAGCCTTGTTAGGAATAGGAGGAGAACCTCGTCCTAACATGAGCAAAGTCGAAGGTCTGATTTCCTAAAGACCGAATGGGGGGAGAGGTCCTTACAACGGCCCTTATGTTCTCCCACAGCCTTGTTAGGAACAGGAGGAGAACCTCATCCTAACATGAGCAAAGTCGAAGGCCCGATTTTCTAAAGATCGAATGGAGGGAGAGGCCCTTACAACGGCCCTTATGTGCCCCCACAGCCTTATTAGGAATAGGAGGAGAACCTCATCCTAACATGAGCAAAGTCAAAGGCCTGATTTCCTAAAGACCGGATGGGAGGAGAGGCTCTTACAACGGCCCTTATGTGCCCCCACAGCCTTGTTAGGAACAGGAGGAGAACCTCATCCTAACATGAGCAAAGTCAAAGGTCCGATTTTCTAAAGACTGGATGGGGGGAGAGGCCCTTACAATGGCCCTTATGTGCCCCCACAGTCTTGTTAGGAACAGGAGGAGAATCTCATCCTAACATGGATAAAGTCGAAGGCCCAGTTTCCTAAGGATCGGATGGAGGGAGAGGCCCTTACAATGGCCCTTATGTGCCCCCACAGCCTTGTTAGGAACAGGAGGAGAACCTCATCCTAACATGGGCAAAGTTGAAAGCTCGATTTCCTAAGGACCGGATGGGGGGAGAGGCCCTTACAACCGCCCTTATGTGCCCCGACAGTCTTGTTAGGAACAGGAGGAGAACCTCATCCTAACATGAGCAAAGTCGAAGGCCCGGTTTTCTAAAGATCGGATGAGGGGAGAAGCCCTCACAACGGCCCTTATGTGCCCCCACAGCCTTGTCAGGAATGGGAGGAGAACCTCGCCCTGACACGAGCTGAAACCGACTGTTGGGAATGAGGGGAGGACCTCATCCCGACGCAAACAAAGATTCGATTGATCAACAAGGAGGAAAGCTTCCTCAATAGCTCCTCCGCACTCTCACGGCCCTGTCAAGAGCGGAGGGAAGACCCTCACTCAAACACAGAAGAAAAGGGGAGATGAGAAGAAAAGACGACGAACTACACCGATGATAGGCGAAAAACAAACCACACCAACGGCACAAGGGACCTCATCCCAACGAGAGAGAAAACCCTTATCAAAAATCTCTAGTCCCTAAGGACAAATCGACACGGTGGCAACCAAGAACCTTCAAACTATGTCGGCAATGAATAAGATGGAAGACAGAAGAAGTTCGACGAACGACGAATCAACTCAATAATCAGCAAGGGATTACAAACTACGTCGACGTCAAACAAGATGAAAGACAAATGAAGTTCGGTAAACAACCATTCAATACCAGAATGGGCGAGGTAATAAACGATTTCATTCACATTTTATTGGTGAAGTATGCATTACAAAGCCTAAAAGGCCAAAAAAAAAAAAGAAGAAAAAGCAAACAACAAAAACACATATACAAAATAAATAGCTTTAAGGAAGCTCGGCTCCATCGGACTTCGAACTCCCGGTTCCAACCATCGTTGAGAATTACTTCAAGTACTTGGCTTCTTCTTCCAGTCCCCCTCTCAGACCGGCAATTACTCCAGCATTATCTTCAAAGTACATGTAGATGCCATGATGACGGCGGGCATGACCGACGATTACTCCAGCCTTATCTTCGAAGTACACGTAGATGCCATGATGACGACAGGCATGATCGGTGATTACCCCAGCATTATCTTCGAAGTACATGTAGATGCCGTCTTTGCCGCGCCATGGCTTCCACTGCCTCATGATGACGGTAGGCATGACCTTCTTTCTGAGGTCAGGTTCCCCCTCACAGTGATGGCAGGCATGACCTTCTTCCTGAGGTCATGTTTTTCCTCATGGTGATGCGCACCAGGAAGCCCTCGCGGTTGAAGATATGGCATAAGCGCGGGCTCTGGGCCATCAAAGTGAAACACGGCCAGATCTGTCTCTTCTACCCTCACCTTCTTTGTCAACCCAGAGGTTGCAGCGTCTTCCCGCTCGTGGACTTTCAGGCTCTGGGCTAACATCAGAGCCGCATCCGTGCCCATATCGGCAACAAAGGAAGACCAGTGCCGTCTACAAACGGGGCCGCAGAGGTGGAGAAAGCTTTGAGGCTAACCCAAGCTGGTCTGAGGAATGCGAGGGTACAGAGATGAGGATGACTTGATGGATGCATAAGGCAAGGAAGGGAAGACTGAAGAAGCTCCCGTACAAAGTGAGATCCCAAAAGGGGGGGGAGGCAGGTTTAAATAAGCAATGAGAGCCGATGCAATAATGACTGCAAGACTCCTTAGACCAGTCCACGACCGTCGCATGGCCCACTCACCATGGCAAGCGGCTAGAGGTGGCCGACAATTAGTAAAATCATTATGTCACCGTACCTGGGACTGCATTCCGATTGGAATTCCAAAAAAGAGAAGCCTTTTCCGAAAAGGCTCCAGTACCAGCGTACCGAGCGTCAAAATATCTGGCGACCGCTGAGTACAAAAATTGAGGAGGGCAACTTCGATCGTGAGAAATTTTTGGTACTTCTTTCATTCGGAACCCGAACTCGAAAGTAGGAGGACTGGTGTTGGGTATAAAGTGCCCCTCGACCGAAGTCTGTAGAGGACTGATCCTTCGGGGCTCCTCCAGCTCCCGACCTTGTACGTGACACCCCTCTGAACTCCCTCGACCGTCCAAATTTCTTTGATGATAGGCCTCAGTGTTCACCCATCAGGCCGCCCCAAAGGCCCTCTGAGCCCCACTGTTAGCCATCCTTCTACAGCAATCGACTACCCCCAAACTTCTTTCGGGCTTCGTCAGTGTCCGAGCTTCCCTGACAATGAGATTTTTATAGTAACCGAGCTCCTTCCATGTTTCTACGGTGGTCGACTGCCTTCAGGATTCCAGTCGAGCTCCTGCGATAGTCGAACTTCTACCGCGAGCGGCCTGCTCCGAACTTCCACTGCGAGTGGTCTGCCCCGAACTCCTGCTGTGAGCAGTCTACTCCGAACCCTTACAGCAGACGGCCTACCTCGGATCCCTACTGTAAGCAAATCCCATCCGAGCCTCTGCTGTAAACATATTCCTCCCAAACTTCCATTACAGGTAGACTTCAGCCGAGCTTCTTCGTAGTCGGGTCCTGCGACAATCGATCTTCGATCGAGCTTCTACAATTGGACAGGACTCATCAGCCAGGTCACTACTCTGAGCTCCCACGACAACTGACCTTCGACCGAGCTTCTACAATAAGCAGTCTCCTTTCAGCCTTCTACAAGAACCAGACTTCGACCGAACCTCCATAGTGGTTGGATATTGGATGAGCTTCTATGACGATCAGGCTCCATCAGCTGGATTCCTACAACGATCGATCATCTCCGATGTCTGTCGAACCTCCCCAACGCCATCCGAGGTCCATCACTGGCCGACCCTCCACCAGATCCATCATAAAATCGAACTTCCCCAATGGATCATCTTCAGGTGAGTTTCTGCATCGGGCGAATCCCAGACGGACTTCTCCAACAATCGGATTCCTACTGGACTTCGCCAATGGAAAGTTTCTATCCAAGCTTCTGTGGCAGGTGACTCTCATCCATAGTATCAGTGCCTAAGCCATCCGACAACAGTAGACTCATCAGCAGCTTCGGGGACATTCGAGCTTCTCCTAGATCAACAATAGAGGGCCATTCCGCTCCATCAGATGTCCCAGTTGAGCTCCAACCGATGGATCAGAGCTCTCTGACAAGTCACGATAAGAGCTACCCTCCTGCTTCACTCCCTGCAACGAATTTCATACGGCTCCACCACTCTCTGACAAGTCACGACAAGAGCCGCCCTCCTGTTCCACTCCCTGCCACTCACCGTGGCAGGCAGTTAGAAATGGCCGACAATTAGTAAAACCATTATGGCATCGTACCTGGGACTGCATTCTGGTTGGAATTCCAAAAAAGAGAAGCCTTTTTCGAAAAGGCTCCAGTACCAACGTATCGAGTGTCAAAATATCTAGCGACCACTGAGTATGAAAATCGAGGAGGACAACTTCGACCGTGAGAAATTTTCTATACTTCCTTCATTCAGAACCTGAACTCGAAAGTAGGAGGACTGGTGTTGGGTATAAAGTGCCCCCCGGCCGAAGTCTGCAGAGGACTGATCCTTTGGGGCTCCTCTAGCTCCCGACCTTGTACGTGACACCCCTCTGAACTCCCTCAACCATCCGGACTTCTTCGACGATGGGCCTCAGTGTTCACCCATCGGGCCACCCCAAAGGCCCTCTGAGCCCCACTGTTAGCCATCCTTCTACAGCAATCGACTACCCCCGAACTTCTTCCAGGCTTCGTCAGTGTCCGAGCTTCCCTGACAATGAGATTTCTATAGTAATCAGGCTCCTTCCATGTTTCTACGGTGGTCGACCGCCTTCAGGATTCCAGTCGAGCTCCTGCGATAGCCAAACTTCTACCGCGAGTGGCCTGCTCCGAACTTCCACTGCGAGTGGTCTGCCCTGAACTCCTGCTGCGAGCAGTCTACTCCGAACCCTTACAGCGGACGGCCTACCTCGGATCCCTACTGTAAGCAAATCCCATCCGAGCCTCTGTTGTAAACATATTCCTCCCAAACTTCCATTACAGGTAGACTTCAGTCGAGCTTCTTCGTAGTCGGGTCCCGCGACAACCGATCTTCGATCGAGCTTCTACAATTGGATAGGACTCATCGGTCAGGTCGCTACTCTGAGCTCCCACGACAACTGACCTTCGACCGAGCTTCTACAATAAGCAGTCTCCTTTCAGCCTTCTACAAGAACCAGACTTCGACCGAACCTCCATAGCGGTTGGATATTGGATGAGCTTCTACGATGATCGGGCTCCATCAGCTGGATTTCTACAACGATCGATCACCTCCGATGTCTGTCGAACCTCTCCAATGCCATCTGAGGTCCATCACCGACCGACCCTCCACCAGATCCGTCATAAAATCGAACTTCCCCAACGGATCATCTTCAGGCGAGTTTCTACATCGGGCGAATCCCAGACAGACTTCTCCAATAATCGGATTCCTACCGGGCTTCGCCAATGGAAAGTTTCTATCTGAGCTTCTGCGGCAGGTGACTCCCATCCGTAGTATCAGTGCCTAAGCCATCCGACAACAGTAGACTCATCAGCAGCTTCGGGGACATTCGAGCTTCTCTCAGATCAACAATAGAGAGCCATTTCGCTCCATCAGATGTTCCAGTCGAGCTCCAGCCGACGAATCAGAGCTCTCTGACAAGTCACGACAAGAGCCGCCCTCCTGCTCCACTCCCTGCAATGAATTTCATGCGGCTCCACCACTCTCTGACGAGTCACGACAAGAGCTGCCCTCCTGTTCCACTCCCTGCAACGGATTTCATGCAGCTCCACCACTCTCTGGCAAGTCCTGACAACGGACACCACTCCACTCTCTGCAATGAGCTCCACGTAGCTCTGAACGACCCCTGACGCCACTACTCTCCGTAACAAACTCCACATGGCTCTGAGCGGTCCACTACCAGATGGTTACAGACGTCGCTGTCAGTCAATTACACCCTCCGTCTATAAATAAGGAACCCCCAGACACGTTCTTCTCTAAGCTGGTAACTCTATCTCGAAACTCTGCCAAAACTTTCGCTCGAGCATTTTATTTCTGTTGAAGCAGAGTACTGACTTGAGCGTCGGAGGGTCTTGCCGGAGCACCCCCAACTCCAGTTTAGACTTTCTTTGCAGGTCCTGGCGGCGGTCGCAGTCATCTCAGCTCCAGTTTCTCCGACTTTGATGGAATTCTGCACCAACACTACTCTTAGCATTCAACTTTTTCTTAGAACCTCTTTCCTGCTATGTTCTTCTTCTTATTAACTAAAAGAAGAGAAGCCTTTTTCGACTTGAAATGACTCTTAGCTATCTTTAACATGTTAAGCAGCTCTGACAGGGAGGTATTCAGTTTGTTCATAGATAATTAATGATAAATTAGAAGAAAGAGTCAGAGAGTTATTGCAGAATTAAGTCCTGATTAAGCTCTCCACCCATGACAAATCCTAATTGACCTAATTGAGTGATTAAGTCAATTATTTTTAGAACATTGGATTGCACGGATGTGCCCTCACTCATTCTAACATAGAATGAGTGAGTCCTACTTTGGTATCTCATATCGAGTAGTCCTATTTTGCTCTCCATATAACTCTTTGAGATTGAGTATTATAGATTGAGGATCTATATCTTCATGTTGTCTTTATAATTCATTACTCATCGAGGTCAATATAACACACTTGACAGTCAAGCTGTCATTCTGCCACAGTCTAAATGTGGCTCTTTCTTCCTTTGTAGCATTCTCTCTGATCGGCTCTAGATCAGGAGTGTCGAGGATATAGAAAATTTTTTTTCTGTATAAGGACTATCCTTAAATTTCTTAATCAATCCACATAATTGGGATCAATTAATTTATTGAAATCTAAAATTCTATGTAGTGATAGTGAAGGTGCCATTTAATGTAGTATTAATCTACATAAATAAAGAATAACGTATAAGCAAACATCTCAGATGACACTCATAATTAGATGAGGACTTATATCTAATTATATCTCTCACTATTTTATCGGATACCATAGCTGTTGAGAAATGTGTCTGAAAAAGCCAATCGTCAAGTTGTTGACGGTTGAGCAACCAAGTATTGTAATTGATTTGTTAATAAATAAAATATATTTGATATTTTCATCATAAGCTTTCATCTTCTAATGAACTCCGTTGTTATGATGAAGTCTTTAGGACTATTTAGATTCGATAAAGAGAGGATTTATCGATTAGTCCTTAAAACTGTTCATGATCAAATGATAGGCTGTTAATAAGGACGATAGCTTCTATCGAGCATAGGTCGCTGTAGGCTATATGGGTTGGTTATCCTCTTAACCAAAGAGTGTGAAGACACTGGTATGATATACAGGTGAGATGTAAGGGTACATCATCATGGAACATGATCAACTCTAGAGTATTCTATTGTCGAGAATGTCTCTGATGGGATATAGGTATAAGTATCCTTTAGACCTGAGATCGTCTCAGTGACTTGCAAGCAACTCACTGTGCTTTGGTACTGAACTAACTAAATTTTTAATTCAGGGACGGAAGGCTTCTGGGCACAGTCAAGTACTTGCGAAGTCAGAGTGTGATCGAGATGGGATTGACCACTCCAAGAGTTGGAGAAGAATGAGTCACTGTATTTCAATTTAGCAAAACCTTGGCCAGGGTAATCCATTAGATGGATTTGATATTTTAAAATACAATATGAACAACCTGATCAGAGTTGACAGTTGAGCTCTGGGGTGTCCTATGATCATTTTGGTCAAGGGAATGAATTATATGAAAACTATATCTACATGGGTTCTAAGGATGTTGTTCTACACATTCGACCTATCCGATCGTCGGGTACCATTGCTAGATGGTCACTTTGATTGGTACAAAAATTTATTTCTATACTACCGGCTTAGGTTCGGACCTATGAGGTCACACACATTAGAGTTCATGATCCGATCGGATGGTTGATCAATGATTAAGAATCGTTCTAGGATTAAATGATCAATACGATTGACATTTAACCCAGTGCAAGTGTTGCAGAAGGATCGATTAGCAATTCGATTGCTAATTGGCTTAATTTGATTAAGCCAATGGGCTGAGATTAAGTCTAATTAAATATGATTTAATTAGATTTAGTTTGGGCTTGATTGGATCAAGTCCAATTGGTTTATTGGATAAGCCAAGTGCAAGGAAAAACTAGTCCTAGTTCAACTAGGACTTGGGTCAATCTAATTTCTAATTTGATTAGAAAATTAAATCAGATTTAAATCTAATTTAATCTGATTAAATTAGGTTCTTAATTGGGTTAAGACCTATTTTAATTAGATTGATCTAATTTTGGTTTGATTTGGTTTGAGAAACCAAATTAAAACAAGTCATGAGATAGAATCCTAGTAAGACTAGGATTCCACCTTGCGCCACATAAGCCTTCCCCACGCCCTCTCTCTTATTCAACGCCAATCTTCACTTATTTTGTGTGACAAAAGCCCTCTCCCAGGTCTCTCCCACATTCACAAAAGGTTTCCTCTCTTTTTTCTTACATGGAAGGTGGTTTGGATCAAATCAAAAAGGAATAAGTTTGGATTTCGAATTCTATGAGATAGAGTTTTAGAAATCCAAAACTCTTTCAATTTTGCACCGAATTTATCTAATTTTTTTTTTTTGGAATTTTTGTAGCTTTTAGGGTATACATTGTGCATCCTTTGCTGGTGATCCATGTACAAAAATATGGAGGAGGTGCTCAAGAGTTGGGCGCCCCTTAACTTGCCATGTTTGGATAAGCCTTGACTAGGTATTTGATCTAGACAAGGACTCTATCATATTTCTCTGTATAAAATGAGTTTCTTTATGAAATTTTTGAAAAAGATAGATACTTGAGAGACCTTTGGGCCATCCAAAAATCAGAGAGAAAGACCTTTGGGTCATGGAGATATAATAGACACAAGTTAGGGTGTCTAGAGAGAAAAATGAGAAGAAGAAGAGGGTCTTCTTCTAGGGTTATTTATTTTCATATCTTTCCTCCCTCCATCTTGAGTTTTCTGAGAGTGTCTCAGATCTGAAACTCCTCCTTCTACTTTTTATCTTTGGAAGAGTCCAAATCAAGAAGAAGGAGGCACCTGATCAACCATCAAAGAAGGATCAGCGCAGTACTAGCATATTGTGCTGATTTCCTGAAGCAGGACTTCTGATCGAGATTCGTGGGCTCGTGTGGATGACTCCTAGAGGCCGGACGCGTGTGCGGCTTGCAAAATTATCCTCAAGCCTGGATCAGTGAGGTTAGAACATCTAACTTGCAAGGTAATAGATCTGATCTATTGTTTAATACATACATTAGATGTAGTATAGAAACATGTTGATATGATCAACATGTAGTTCATGCTATATTTATATATTTTAATTTTTGATTTAATACTATGTAATAATCATGTAATAGGATCTTAGGTCTAGGGATTCTCTGGTTTTAAAAAATAAATTTTGATTTATTTTAGTCTTCCGCTGTATGATCTTGAAAAAGTTTCAAGATCTAACCCTGAAACCCTAGATCTGGTTCCAACAATTGGTATCAGAGCCAGGTTCTTTATTACATGATTATTTATACATGCTTAGATTATTTTTAGATTAGATCTAATTTATAATCTGATTATTAAATCTGAAATTAAAATTTTAGATCAATCACAAACTGCAAGGTTGTCCTGCTGTAAGGTTTATCCCTTACAGTGCAAAGGTTGTCCTAGTTTGTGTAGATCTATCTTTAATCATAAATTTGTTAGATATGATCTAGATTAAATTTATGATTTATTAGATTTAAAAGATATTTAAATCTGAAATAAAATCTCTTTGTTAATAATTTTTGTGTAAAGAAATTATTTAAAGTTGAAATTATTTCAATTACATGAATCTGTTTAGATTAGATCTAAAGTAGTTTCATATTTATTTCACTTGCATCTTGATTATGAATCAAACATGCAATATGATTGGTAGAATCATATTATAAAATTATTTTATAAATATGAAAATTATTTTTTTGAAAAGCCAAACCCAACCCTCAGTCCAAAACTTAATTAAGAATTAAGAAGTTGTTTGATTAGGTTCTAGGATTGTGAATTGAAGAACCTAAGACACAAATCATAACACATTGGGTTAATGGGTTAGTGGGAATTAGGTCCATTAATTGGGTTAGACCTATGGTTAGATTAAAGATGGACTTAATTAGAGAATTGACTAAATCTAATCAATTATTGTCTTAGATTAGGTCAAAGATTCTCTAGATCAATTATAATAGTTGTAGTTGGTCAAGTCCATGTCTTTAACGAGAACCAAATGGACTTGATTCTTGGCTAAGCGGTCTAGCACGAACTGTTAGGTTGATCTAATTGAAACTAATTAAACCAGTTGGTGTCTAAGGTAAACCAGACCGATGGTTTTTAATTGGGAGCCCGCTTACCTGGCCATTTTTGATGGTGTCTAAGGCAAGCTTTGGCAGACCCTCCCACTGATCGAACTTACCTGACCTTTTGGTGAAATTATATTTTGATCGGATCACTTGACTATTCAAGCTGACCCAAGTCAGCTAGGTAAATCAGTGTGACTGATTTAGGTGCTCCTAGACCAGCCCTTTTAATGGTCTCCCTTAAGCTGACTTGGTGAAGCCAGTGAGAGGATCATGATAAGCTGGTTCATCTGACCTCATCCTCTATATTATTTAAATCTTTTAAAATTATTAGGTCCTTAAAATGATAAAGTTATGGAGATAACTGAGTCATAGCCTCCCATTAAGGTGTTTGATAATGAGTCCATTAACTCAATAATCATTGCAGACCCAAAGACCTGGTGCTTGTTGACTAATGGAATTATCACTCATCATATGATGACTTGGAAGTATCTCTCTAATGGTGGTTAGGTGAGCCAACCAAAGTTGGGCTTAATCATTCGTTGGTTAGATACACCAAGTATGATCATGTTAATGGTTGGACCTAACCGGATCCTTACAGTGGAGGCCAAAGCCTACTGATTAGGTTTCTGGGGTAAAATTAAAATTACTAGAAATTATTTAGAAAAATAATTGGTTATGAACCTACCCTTAGATGTACATGGGTTGGCCAACCAAAGTTAGGCTTGTGTGCAGTCTAAGTGGATTCTAGTACCCACTAAGGAATTAGGGTAATTCCTCGAATTGGAGGTAGAGGCTACCAATTTGAATAAAATAGTAGGAGAAATCTTTTGATTAAAGTTCAAATCTTTAGGTTTAATGAATCAATTACTAATTAGGTTATGGTTCTCCTTTGTACAAATATGGCCACTTCCCTATCGCTTCGATCATTGTTGGACAATGATAAGTTGGTGGGACCCAACTTCGATAGCTGGTATCGAAAGTTGAAGATAGTCCTGAAGCATGAATGGATCCTATATGTGATAATGGATTCTGCACCTGAGGAGCCAGCTGCCAATGCATGTGGAACAGTCAGAGATACTTACCAGAAGTGGCTCAGTGACCGGACCACGGTGTGCTGTATCATGCTGGCTGCCTTGAGTGACGAGTTCAGTCGCAGATTCAAGATGGCTCAGCCAAAGGACATGCTTCAAGTGTTGGAGGATGCCTTTGGCACACCCGATGACGTAGAGAGGCACAAGACTAGTTGTGCCATCTTCAACGCTAAAATACGGGATGGTACCTCTATCACTGATCATGTATTGTACATGATCGAGCTGATGGAATGATTGAGCAAGCTCGGCTTTCCCTTGCATGTGCAGCTTGGGAATGATGCAATACTGAACTCGCTGCCCAAGTCTTATCTCCCATTCCTCACTCATTATAGAATGACAAAGCCTGAAGAGAACTACCACGGGTTACTGGGGTTGCTTCAGAACTTTGAGAAGGATCACCAACTTCACAAGGAGTCGGTGAACTTAGTGGGAGGTTCGTCTTCTGGCTCTCGATCTTTTGAGAAAGGGAAGAAGAACAAGAAAAAGAAAGTGAAGAAGGTGCAAGTTCAGACTGGGACATCAGTGCAGAGCCAGACCAAAAAGATCAAGCCTGATAAGAGTCTATTCTACTGGCAAGCACCCTAGATTAGATAGTGTGTCAGATATCTACTTATGGCACTGTAGACTAGGTCATATAAACAAGAACAGAATAAACAGGTTGACTCAAGAGGGAATCCTCAAAGTCAGTGATTGTGAATCACTTCTAACCTGTGAGTTCTGTCTTCTTGGTAAAATGACCAAGTCACCTTTTATTGGAAAAGGTGAGAGAGCTACTGAGCTCTTGGGCCTAGTACATACTGATGTATGCGGGCCCATAAGCACCAGTGCTAGAGGTGGATATTTCTACTTCATAATTTTCACGGATGACCTATCCTGATATGGATATGTCTGTCTGATGAAACATAAGTCGGATTCATTTGAAATGTTGAAACGATTCTGAAGTGAAGTAGAAAAACAAACTGGGAAGAGTATTAAAACTCTTCAATCTGATCGAGGAGGAGAATAATTTTCTAGTAAATTTCTCACATATTTAGGAGAGAATGGGATTCTCTCCCAATGGACTCCTCCAGGAACACCACAGCATAATGGTGTGTCTGAAAGGAGGAATTTGACTCTGTTAGACATGGTCCGATCTATGATAGGTTTTGCTAGCTTGCCGATATCCTTCTGGGGATATGCACTCGAATCAGTCTGTTATCTGTTAAATAGGGTTCCAAGTAAGTCTGTAATTAAGACTCCATATGAGATATGGACAGGACGTAAGCCAGCACTTTCACACCGTAGGGTCTGGGGGTGCCCGGCCTATGTGTTGCCCAGCTATGCAACCCAAGAGGGGGGGGGGGGGGTGAATTGGGTTTCTAAAAATTTTAGGCTTAATTAATTTCTTATGATGAATGAGAATAAGGACTTTAAATCAATATTAATTTCCTAAAGCACGAATGCAAGGATATAATAAAGAAATAAAGAGAAACAATAAAGCACACCACAGACACAGAAATTTATAGTGGTTCGGTGCCAACCTTGCACCTACATCCACTCCCCAAGCTCCTACTTGGGAATTTTAATCCACTATACTTGTATTCAACCTGAATACAATCCGTCAGAAACTCCGACACTAGCTATCACAAGCTAGTCTACTTATTTCCTGGGTACAAGCTAACCCAAAACACTCCGATTTCAGGTTCGGATCAACCTTCTCTTATTTTGGAAACCCTCCAAAAACAAGAACAATTACTCACAAATATTAAGATAGTTTAGAGCACAAATTAATACAATAAAAGCTCCTTAAATGAGCGAATATAACAATAAAAAAATACTTTACTCAAATGAAGAAACCCTTTTTGGATTTTCTCAAGGTGGATGCACGCTTGAATGAACACTTGAGAAGAAGATGATCTTTGATTGAAGACTTCTTGAAGGATTTGAAAGATCTCTTGATCAAGGTTGAACAATATGCTTGAAAGATCCTCTCTTTAAATGCTCTTGCTTTTCTCTTTCACAATCTCTTTTGTATATTGTGGATCCTCTCTCTTTTTCTTTTGGGTATTTCGTTGATCTCAGGCTTTCTTGTGTAGATTTTGGATCCTTTTGTATATAGGTTTGATCTCTCCTTTTTGATCTTCCGATTTGATCTCCTCTTTTTCTCGATCCTCTCTTGTTTTCTTTCACCTTTAGAAACCTTTTTATAGCATAAGAAACAAGAGAAAACATATTAGGCAGATAAAGAGCCGTTAGAGCAATTTTAAGAAGCATAAAAGGCAATTAAAACGGGCAAAAAAATAGCCGTTGCTGACATTTTCCATCGCAGGGGTCGACTCATGAGTCGACTCATGCTTCAGGGGTTGACTCATGAATCGACCTCTGTTGCAAAGACCAGAGATCTGATTTTTTGAAAATTCTTGGCTCAAATCAGCAGGGGTCGACTCATGAGTCGACTCATGCCTTGTGGGTCGACTCATGAGTCGACTCACAGGTCGTGCCAAGCCAGAAAACTAGCATGCCATGAGTAATTTTTGCGTGCCAATCAGCTCATAGTGTCATGAGTTGACTCATGAGTCGACTCATGCACTTCAAACCTTCATAACTTCAAAAATATAAGTCCAAACACAATGAAATTTTCATCAATAGATTTCAAATTATTTGTTCTACCAAATGGTACTATCAATTCAGGATTTTAGCAAAATTACAATTTTGCCCTTGAAGAGCATAAGGACTTTTTCAATTTAAAATTATTTGTATCCTTTCAATCTGCTTTGTAATCATCAAAATCAATCTAGGAGCAACAATCTCCCCCTTTTTGATGATGACAAAACATTTGAACAAAAGCATTTATGTGAAACACTAAATTTAAAAGAATGCATTATAAGTGTATATTCTTGAAAAGAGTATGATTCTTTTGGCATGTAATATAAATGGTCATATACAAAAATAATTTGTCCATTTGCTTAAGGATTTGAAGATATGCTCATTGGATTATGTGATTTTGGTGTTAGAGCAGAAACTTTATTTTTGTTATCAGATTAAGCTGTATTTTGAAAATTTCATTCTCATCTGATTTTAGTTTTAGCATCAGAGCAAAAAAAATACTTATGTGCTTTAATTGCTTTTTGATACAAGAAAAAATAATTATGTGTGCCAAAGCATGTTTAAGAGTTAATTTGGAAACTGTATTAGATCATTTTGAGTTTAAGATGTATTAAAGCAAGAGAAAATTAAATTTTGCAATGTATCAGAGCAAGAAAAATAATTTTACAAAGTTATCAGAAAAATTTTACAATGTATCAGAGAAAATTTTATAATGTATCAGAGCAAATTTTTTTTTAATGTATCAGAGCAAATTTTATAATGTATCAGAGCAAGTTAAAAAATTTTAAGATGTATCAGAATAAGATAAATTTCTTAAGATGTATCAAAGCAAGTTGTAATTTTGAAGTATATCAGAGCATATTTAAATTTTTAATGCAAATCAGAGCATATATAAAAAATAATTTAAAAGTTACTTATTTGCATTTTACTTAGCATTGTATTTTTGATATTGTTCTTTAAATTTTCAATTCATTCATTAATTTCTCATAATTTGTAATTTTGATTGCTTTTTCTTTAAGCTTTTGATGGATAGCTTTTTGTTTAATTTCTGTCTGATATGTCTGATACCAAATTTCTCTTTAATTTTTGTTTAATAATTTCTTTCCCTTTTTGACATCATCAAACATGGTTAACTTCTTCTTTTTCTGAAAAAATTTTTAATTTCTCTTCCTTTAGAGTTAATCACAGATGTTTGCTCCCCCTTAATACAGCAATTATTAACAGCAAACAACAACAAAGAGAAGACAATATTTCAACAAGAAGATTATATATAACCAAAATATGATCAACATCATTACAAAAGGTAGAAATATAAGTAAAAGATGATTCCATTAAAACCATAATTGTTTCAATACATAGTTCATATTATAAAAATCAACCAGCTAATTGTCAATACATGACCCCCAGATACAGATCCTAGACAAGACACTAACACCTAGGGTCTAGTAATGATCAAGACAAGTCAAGGATCGGAGTCATCAGATATGGTATGAGAAGCTGATGGATCTCTATCAAAAGTACATCCTCTACCCCATCTGCCTCTGGCACGAGCAGGAGAGCGAGATGAACTGGGTGGCTGAGTATGCTGAGATGCTAAGGACTGAACAGAAAGGGTGAGCCGGATGGAATCAAGTACGTTCAATGCTCTGGAAACAGATTGAAGTAGAGCAGTGAACTGAGTAGTAGCATGCTCACTCGATCCTCGGATCTCTTTCCTCAGTAACTCATATCCTCCCTCTAGTGCTCCTCTGAGCCTTCCAGCTTCTGCAGTGAGGTCTGTGACCTCAATAGTTGACTCCTGTGGCTTGGGATGGGCCAAAGCAAGGACTTGCCCCTGCAAGTCTAGAACTCTGTCAATCAATCTCCAGACTGTATCCTCAAGCTGCTGGATCCGGATGGACTGATCTGACATCATCTGAATCACAGTGGAGATGTGGGGAGTAATGGTCTGATCAGAAGAAGTAGCTCCAGGTGCAAAAGAAGTACTGCTCCACTGACTAGATAGCAAGGCAGCCACACGCTGTAATATATGCTCTATCTGATCGTCAGCCAGTCTGAACTCTGATGGATGTGCTCTGGTCTCTGGCTGATACACTGATGTGGGCATCCTAGTAAACTCAGAAGGGCCAGCCTCTGTATCAGGAATGAATTGGGTATCTGGTGATACTGTCCTGAAGTCATGTATAGGAGAAGATGGACCTTCTTCTTCTCCTCTGCCTTTAGTTCTGTCTTCAGCTCTTGTTTTAGCTCTTTCCTCAATTCTTTCTTCAGAGCCCTTGATCCAACCACCATCAGTCTTTGTAATTCCCATTCTGTGCAGACTGTGTTGGTTGAAAGTATCCACATGAGATAGCTTGGTAGGTGCCTCCCCCTCACAGCTAACTCCAAACCTCCTAAATACTCTAGTAAGGGCCATACCATAAGGCAAGTGTGCCTTGGATCTGTTCAAAGTTTCTCTCATGGCCTCTATCATAAGTGCAGGGAGGTTCAGGGGGGTCTGAGTGATGACATGAAACATGATACATACATCTCTGCCAGACAGTAGATCATGCCTACCACTCCTAGGAAAGAAGTGCTTTGTTACCATCTGATGTAGGATCCTCATCTCAATGGATAAAATCTTTGCTTCCAATTTGTTTAAACTTCCTGAATAAGTTTCTCCTAAAATAATTCTGATCCCCTCTTCTTTTACTGGGAGTTCCATATATGAATAACCTTCACTAGGCAAATGTAAAATTTCTCCCAAAATCCTAGAATCCAAGCAGATATCAATTCCCTTGACTGTTGAAGTCACTGACCCATTTCCATAATGTAGGTTCTGGTAGAATTCTCTAACAAGGTCAACATAGGTGACTTCCTTAAGGGAGCAATAGAAATCCCATCCTTGGTTTTTGATCTTACTTGCAAAAGTAAAACCTTCTTTCTCAAAGAACCGAAAATCTATATTCTTCCCGGTTTCTACTTTTCTATCAGAAAGAGGATTCATACTGGGGCTTATGGAGGATTGAGGGGGACCTTGAGCTTGAGTGGCAGCATTGGAAGACTGACCGGCTTGCCTTTTCTTTCGAACAATTTCTTCAGGCTCACGAAATGACTTTCTTCTTTGGGGAAGCTTCATCTTTGGAGCCATATTCAATATAGAAGCAGGCAAGGAGACTTGAATTGAGTGGAGGAGGGATCACAAGAGAGCGAAGAAGGATTTTGGTGGAGAAAAGAAGTGGATTTGGGAATAACGGTGGAGTGCTAGGGCACGTTCCAACCGCGCCAAACAATGCGAGAAAGCACAAAAAATCCTTTCCAAGTTAGCGATTTTTGGTGGAGAGAAAGAGGGAGAAGTTCCTCGAAATTAATCCTTGGATTTGGAGTAAAAGGAAGTGGAGAGGATGGCTTTTGGAGGGAAGATGATCGGATGGGTCGTCTCACGAACAGGGTCCCTTATAAAAACAATGAACCCGTTGGAAGTTGATGGGATTTACAAGTTTGCCATTGAGTCGACTCATGGGGGTCGACTCATGAAGTTCAGAAAATCAAAAAAAAATATGAATAAATTCCAAAAAAATTTGAAATTTTGGGAGAAGGAGTTTTGCTCAAAGATAAGTTTTTAGAATGATAAATTTGAGCTTTTGAGACCAGGATAGATATTGGAAATTGAGCTCTAAGAGTATTTGACATCAATTCTTGGAAATTGAGAAAAAAATTAGGCAAGTGGATCTAGAATTCCTAGATTTCTCCTAATTTCACAGAATCTATCCTCACTAAGGGCCTTTGTAAAGATATCAGCTAATTGACTTTCAGTGCAAACATATTCAAGAATAATATTTTTGTTTTGAACATGTTCTCTTATAAAATGATGTCTTATTTCAATATGTTTGGATCTTGAATGTTGAATTGGATTTTTAGATAGATTTATGGCACTTGTGTTGTCACATCTTATTGGTGTTTCATTAAGTTTGATTCCAAAGTCTTCGAGTTGTTGCTTAATCCACAAGATTTGAGCACAACAACTTCCGGCTGCAATGTATTCGGCCTCAGCCGTAGACAGTGCCACCGAATTTTGTTTCTTGCTAAACCATGAGATTAGGTTAACTCCAAGAAATTGGCATATTCCACTTGTGCTTTTTCTATCTAATTTACATCCAGCAAAATCAGCATCTGAATATCCTAATAATTCAATTTGTGAGTCCTTAGAGTACCATAACCCTAGAGTTTGAGTACCATTTAAGTATCTAAGGATTCTTTTAACAGCATTCAAATGAGATTCTTTAGGATTAGATTGATATCTAGCACATAAGCAAACACTAAACATGATATCAAGCCTACTTGCAGTTAAATATAATAATGAGCCAATCATACCTCTATAGTATTTTAAGTCTACACTTTTACCTTCATCATCCTTGTCAAGCTTACTTGAGGGACTCATTGGTGTGCCAATTGGTTTGCAGTTCTCCATTCCAAATCTTTTGAGTATTTCCTTGGTGTACTTGCTTTGGATGATGGAGATTCCCTCTTTTGATTGTTTGATTTGGAGTCCGAGGAAAAAGGTGAGTTCTCCCATCATGCTCATCTCGAACTCCCCCTGCATAAGCTTAGCAAAGTCTTGACAAAGGGATTCATTAGTAGACCCAAAAATTATGTCATCAACATAAATTTGTATAACTAGCATATCATTTTGATTTCTTTTAATAAATAAGGTTGTATCTACATTACCTCTTGAAAAACCATTATTTAGTAGAAATTTGCTTAGCCTTTCATACCATGCTCTAGGAGCTTGTTCTAATCCATATAAAGCTTTATTTAATCTAAAGACATGATTAGGAAAAGCATGATTTTCAAATCCAGGGGGTTATTCTACATATACTTCTTCAGCAATATATCCATTTAAAAATGTACTTTTAACATCCATTTGAAATAACTTGAATTTCATAAAGCAAGCATATGCAAGTAGAAGTCTAATAGCTTCTAATCTAGCAACAGGTGCAAAGGTTTCATCAAAATCAATTTCTTCTTCTTGATTATATCCCTTAGCAACCAGTCTTGCTTTATTTCTAATTACATTTCCATGCTCATCTAATTTATTTCTAAAGACCCATTTTGTTCCAATTATTGAATAATTTTTTAGGTCTTGATACTAAGATCCAAACATTATTTCTTTCAAATTGATTAAGTTCCTCTTGCATTGCATTAATCCAATTATGATCATTTTCAGCTTCTTCAAAAGTTTTAGGTTTAAGATGAGATACAAAAGCACAATGATTAACTACATCTCTAAGTGAAGAATGGGTTTTTACCCCATGCATAGGATCACCAATAATTAACTCCTTAGGGTGGTTGTGAACATACCTCCATTCCTTGGGTAGGTCATTTGTACCTTGAGGTTGTTCTTGAATTTCTTCACCTCTCTCATCTTGTTTGTCTTCTTGATCCTTGTCTTCTGGAGTTGCTGAATCTTTCAGAGTGATCTCCTTCATACCTTTTATTAGTAAATCTGCATCATCAACACCCTCATTCTTCCTTGAAGGAAGATCGTTAGATTCATCAAAGACAACATGTATGGACTCCTCAACTATTAAAGTTCTTTTGTTGAAAACTCTAAATGTTTTACTAGTGGAGGAGTAACCTAGAAAAATTGCTTCATCTGATTTTGCATCAAATTTATCAAGTTTTTCTTTGCCATTATTTAATACAAAACATCGGCAACCAAAGACATGAAAATATGCAATATTTGGTTTTCTTCCTTTCCAAAGTTCATAGGGGGTTTTCTTTAAAAATTGTCTAATCAAAGCACGATTTAAAATGTAACATGCTGTGTTAATTACTTCCGTCCAAAAATATCTTGGAAGGTTACTTTCACAAAGCATGGTACGGGCCATTTCTTCTAAGGTTCTGTTTTTCCTTTCAACTACCCCATTTTGTTGGGGTGTCCTAGGAGCAGAGAAGTTATGGCCAATTCCATTTTCATTACAAAAATTTTCAAAATCTTGATTTTCAAATTCAGTTCCATGGTCACTTCTAATATTTTGAATTGAAAACCCTTTTTTATTAGTGACTTTTCGATGAAATTTAGTGAAAATATGAAAAGTTTCATTTTTATGTGTCAAAAAGAAAACCCAAGTAAAACGAGAGTAATCATCTATAATTACAAAGCCATATCGTTTTCCTCCTAGACTAGTGGTTCTAGTTGGTCCAAATAGATCCATATGTAAGAGCTCTAAAGGTCTAGAAGTTGAAACAGTATTTTTGGATTTAAATGATACTCTAGTTTGTTTTCCTAATTGGCATGCATCACAAATTCTATCCTTTTCAAAATTCAGTTTTGGCAAACCAAGAACTAGTTCTTTCTTAATTAGTTTTGAAAGAGAATGCATGCTAATATGTGCAAGTCTACGATGCCACAGCCAACTAGTCTCATTAACTTTAGCATTTAAGGAAACTAGGCATTGCATGTCTAATTTAGCTAAATCATTCAAATCTATCATATAAACATTGCCATGCCTATGTCCTATAAATTTAATACCATCGTTAATAGGACTAGTCACAATGCAAACAGATGATTCAAAAATAACTTTATACCCTTTGTCACAGAATTGACTAATGCTAAGTAAGTTATGCTTTAAACCTTTAACTAATAAAATATTCTCAATGTATTTGGAGGGAGTGATACCAATGTTACCTATCCCGATGATCTTTTCTTTGCCATTATCTCCAAAGGTGACCATCCCTCCATCCTTAGCATCAAGCGTGATGAATTGTGATTCATCACCAGTCATGTGTCTCGAGCATCCACTGTCAAGATACCATTTCCTGTTTCCTCCTTGGGATGCTAGACACACCTGCAAGCAAAGGTCAAGTTTCTGTCTTAGGTACCCAAGCTTTCTTGGGTCCTTTTAGGTTAGTCAGAATGGTTCCTTTTGGAACCCATATTTTTTTTATAGTTTTGTTTGCAGATTTGAGGCATGTGTATGATTTATGTCCTATTCTACCACATTTGAGACAAGTAATATTTGTAGACTTGTTACTTGAATAATTTACATAAATATCCTTCAAAAATTTTTGTTTCTTCAGAGGTTTATAGCCAAGTCCAGCCTTATCATATATAGCTTTCTGATTATCAAGGATCATATTTAGTTTGTTTGAACTTAAGGTGAACTTATCTACTATAGATTTCAGCTTGTTAATTTCATTCTTTAAGTTTTGATTTTCTTGAATCAAGGTGGATTTTTCAATTGAAAGGTTTTCAGCATGTTTTACTAAGGACTGATTTTCCAATTTCAGTTCTTTGTTTTTCTTTCATAGTTTCTTTAATTCATCAATTGAATCATAGAAAGCTTCATGCAATTCTTCAAAAGTAAAATCACTAGTGGATTCAGAAGTTACCTCATTTTCGTGTGCCATAAGGCACAGGTTGGCTTGTTCTGTTGAGGTCTCCTCGTCGGAGCTTGAGTCATCACTCGCACTCCAAGTCGCCATCATTGCTTTCTTTTTGAACTTTTTGGGACCTTTCTTCAGTTGCGGACATTCGGATCTGAAATGTCCCGGCTTCTTGCACTCGTAGCATATGAGGGGTTGCTCTTTCTCTTTCTCTTTGCTTTGTTCTCCTTTAGTGAATGACTTCTTTCTCATCCCCTGTTTCCTTTTTCTTAGAAACTTTTTAAATTTCCGGGTGATGAGTGCCATCTCTTCATCCTGTTCTTCATCTTCAGAGTCATCCGTTTCATAATCAGGTGAAGCTGTGGATTTGAGGGCAATGGTTCTTTTCTTTTTGACTTCATCCTCTTGATGTTGCTTCATGCTAAGTTCATGAGTCATCAAGGATCCAAGAAGCTCTTCTAGAGGTAGAGTGTTCAAGTCCTTTGCTTCTTGGATGGCAGTCACCTTGGCTTCCCAAGTTCTAGGCAATGACCTGAGAATTTCCTTACAAGCTCACTGTTAGTATAAGATTTGCCAAGACTCTTCAAACCATTAATTATATCAGTAAAACGAGTAAACATAGCAGTTATGGACTCATCATGCTCTATTTTAAACAATTCATATTTATGTACAAGCATGTTTATTTTAGACTCTTTTACTTGACTTGTTCCCTCATGGGTTACTTCTAACCTATCCCATATTTCTTTAGCAGATGCACAAGTAGAAATGCGATTAAATTCATTTGCATCTAGTGCACAGTAAAGAACATTCATAGCTTTGGCATTTAATTGTGCCAATTTCTTATCAACCTCATCCCATTCTTTCTCGGGTTTGGTTGACTCCTCACCATCTATAATCTTGGTGGGTGTGTGAGGACCGTTCACTATGATACTCCACATATCATAGTCGAGTGCTTGTATGAATATCTTCATCCGAGCTTTTCAATAGGTGTAATTAGACCCATTGAAAAGTGGAGGTCGGTTTGTAGATTGCCCCTCGGCTAGAGAAGTACCGACATGGGTTGCCATAGATCTTTGGCTCTTTGATTGTTAGATCAAAGAAGGGCTAGAGCACCGGGCTCTGATGCCACTTGTTGCCCAGCTATGCAACCCAAGAGGGGGGGGTGAATTGGGTTTCTAAAAATTTTAGGCTTAATTAATTTCTTATGATGAATGAGAATAAAGACTTTAAATCAATATTAATTTCCTAAAGCACGAATGCAAGGATATAATAAAGAAATAAAGAGAAACAATAAAGCACACCACAGACACAGAAATTTATAGTGGTTCGGTGCCAACCTTGCACCTACATCCACTCCCCAAGCTCCTACTTGGGAATTTTAATCCACTATACTTGTATTCAACCTGAATACAATCCGTCGGAACTCCGACACTAGCTATCACAAGCTAGTCACTTGTTTCCCGGGTACAAGCTAACCCAAAATACTCCAATTTCAGGTTCGGATCAACCTTCTCTTGTTTTGGAAACCCTCCAAAAACAAGAACAAATTACTCACAAATATAAGATAGTTTAGAGCACAAATTAATACAATAACAGCTCCTTAAATGAGCGAATATAACAATAAAAAAATACTTTACTCAAATGAAGAAAACCCTTTTGGATTTTCTCAAGGTGGATGCATGCTTGAATGAACACTTGAGAAGAAGATGATCTTTGATTGAAGACTTCTTGAAGGATTTGAAAGATCTCTTGATCAAGGTTGAACAATATGCTTGAAAGATCCTCTCTTTAAATGCTCTTGCTTTTCTCTTTCACAATCTCTTTTGTATATTGTGGATCCTCTCTCTTTTTCTTTTGGATATTTCATTGATCTCAGGCTTTCTTGTGTAGATTTTGGATCCTTTTGTATATAGGTTTGATCTCTCCTTTTGATCTCCGATTTGATCTCTCTTTTTTCGATCCTCTCTTGTTTTTTTCACCTTTAGAAACCTTTTTATAGCATAAGAAACAAGAGAAAACATATTAGGCAGATAAAGAGCCATTAGAGCAATTTAGGAAGCATAAAAGGCAATTAAAACGGACAAAAAAATGCCATTGCTGACATTTTCCGTCGCAGGGGTCGACTCATGAGTCGACTCATGCTTCAGGGGTCGACTCATGAGTCGACCTCTGTTGCAAAGACCAGAGATCTGGTTTTCTGGAAAATTCTTGGCTCAAATCAGCAGGGGTCGACTCATGAGTCGACTCATGCCTTGTGGGTCGACTCATGAGTCGACTCACAGGTCATGCCAAGCCAGAAAACTAGCATGCCATGAGTAATTTTTGCGTGCCAATCAGCTCATAGTGTCATGAGTTGACTCATGAGTCGACTCATGCACTTCAAACCTTCATAACTTCAAAAATATAAGTCCAAACACAATGAAATTTTTACCAATAGATTTCAAATCATTTGTTCTACCAAATGGTACTATCAATTCAGGATTTTAGCAAAATTATAATTTTGCCCTTGAAGAGCATAAGGACTTTTTCAATTTAAAATTATTTGTATCCCTTCAATCTACTTTGTAATCATCAAAATCAATCTAGGAGCAACACTATCAAACGATTAGTCACAGATAAACTTGGACCTAGGTCTGACAAATGCTCATTCTAGGGTACCCCAAAGAGACAAAAGGATATCTACCATGCTGATG